>NW_024884253.1:58673040-58862080 GCF_019232065.1 Centrocercus urophasianus
TTTTTTTTTTTTTTTTTTTTTTTTTTTTTTTTTTTTTTTTTCAGATACTAAACAGTATGCACAATAAACTTCACAGGTTGCTCTAGTCACACTGATGTATGAAGGCTCTCCAAAAGTAATATCTCCTATTTTATTATGTGGGCCCACAAAGTCTGAGGTGGATGTTGGTGGTATGGCAGTAGAGATTGGACCTTCCCACAGTATTCCGTTACATTTTTACATTCTGTTACAATCCGCTGCCATGAGACAGATTACAGTAGACAAAATGCTATCTGAGACTGAAGTGCATATGAAACAAAGGTGTGCAATTCAGTAGTTCATCGAAGGTGAAAAAGCACAGCGGTGATAACTATGTTGAAAAATAGTGTGTTGTAACTTTATCAAATAGTATTATTGTGCTTTTTGTATCTGCTATATTTTCCAAGGAAATAAACAGGAGGTAATACTTTCAGAGCAACTTACATATTCAGTTTCACAATTAGACTCCTTCTTAGTCCCAGAAAAAACACTTGCAAACTACAAATGCTTTCTTGTTAAAACATAAGCAAAAAAATGACACAGAAGTTCACTAACATAAAGGACAGCCATTTGAACCTCAATATTGTCTTATTATTTTGATCAGTGTGGTCAGTATGGTCCTGGCTTGTATCAGGAATGGTGTAGTGAGTAGGACTAGGGAAGTAATCCTGCCCCTTTTACTCAGCACTGGTGAGGCCTCACCTCAAGTACTATGTTCAGTTTTGGGCACCTCAATATAGAAAAGACACTGAGCAGGTCCAAAGAAGGGCAACAAGGCTTGTGAAGGGCTTGGAGAATAAGCTCTACGAGGAGTGACTGAAGGAACTGGGGCTGTTTTGTCTGGGGAAAAGGAGGCTGAGGGGAGACCTTATTGCTCTCTTCCAATATCTGAAAGGTGCTTACAGCAAAAGTGGGGTTGGTCTCTTCTCACCGGTTGACAGCTGGCAGGACAAAGGGAAATGGCCTCAAGTTGCACCAGCTTATGCTTAGGTTGGATGTCAGGAAAAACTTCTTTACAGAAAGGGTTGTTAAACACTGAATGAAATAAGCTCCCTAGGAAGGTGGTTGTGACACCATCCCAGGATATGTTTAAAAAACATTTGGATGTGGTGCTCAGGGACATGATTTAGAGAAAGGATGTTAGAATTAGGGTAGAATGGTTAGGTTGTTATTGGACTACCTGAGCAATTCTATGATTCTATGAAAGCAAGACCTAAGCAGTGGAAAGTTTTATAGGCCTTATTTATACCTTGTATGCACACAACGAATTTCAGAAAACATTACATTGTATTGTATGAAAATGATATAAGAGATAAATCTAAGATAATAGGGAGAAATTACAGATATTCAAAAAAGATGCAAAATATCAATCCAATCAGTTTTGCATTTAAAGACCCAACATTGTCATTTTTTTCATGTCTTCAATGAATTGAGCCATAGTTTTCATTTATTATCAATCTACCTTATTCATTTCCTCATTCCCTTGAGAAACTACTTGTAGGCTTCATTACTTGATTTCTTCTGCTTCCCTGCCTTTGGCTCCATAGCAACCAAGGTAAAATTAGTAGCAGAGAGGAAATCCCAAGCAGCCCTGAGACAGAATCTTAGGAAATTCACATTTAAAAAAGGAAGATGTTAAAGCAAATGTGCAGCTTGATGAGATAACTAGTTCTGGATTAGGATTTATGTGGTGTGAAAATTGCTGGTATACCTGTATGTAACAGATAGTCCTTAAAACACTGCCATGCTCAGAGACCCACCAACCAGCAAGGTATCAGGAGATACAGCTTCAGGCCAGCAATAATTGAAAGCAGTTGGACAACCCTCATTTGAAAAACAAAACTAAAGAAGCAAGGCTGGAGAAAATAGGATTTTCACCATTTAAACAGGTTAGCATGGAAAATACATTTTAATGCAAAAATATCTTGAGGTGGTTTTGTTTGAACTTCTGCCTGACATATAAAGAAACAGTGAAAAGTTCTGGTGTTGTTACGACAGTCATTGCCATGGGAGAAAATAAGATAAAAACTTTTAAGCACATGGTTGCAGGGAACAGTCTGAAATTTCTGTCCTTTTCATTTATCAGGCCAAGAGCTAATTAGTTGGAATAAATAAGAAGACTTCCCTCATGGCATATTAATTCGCAACGCATATTCATGGGGGTTCCTACTCATCCTCTCAAGCATCCCAAACTGCCTACTGAGAGGCAGCATGGTCTGCCCTCCAGTACTGCCCTGAAGAAAAGTGGGTATAACACCACTTACTGTGTTTTGAAGTCTAATTAGCTGTTTGAAAAGAGAACTGAGGTCTGAAAAGGCAGATGAAAAGTGCTTCAGAAATGCAAAATACTATTATTACTATTAATAATACTAAAGCACATGCACCAAATAATTATCACAGCAAAACAGCACTGATAGTTTTATAAGATTCATAAACTATATGAAAAGTATGTTAATGAGAAGTTAGGGGAATACCTTCATTTCCTTCAACAAAACCACTTAAATACCATCATTTTTGGGTTTTAATAGTTCCTTTTAATACCACTGGCATTAAATATTATGCATAGGCTAGGTGACTTTTCTAAATAGAGAAAATAATATGGCTAATGTTATCCAAATGACTTGATATTAGGTTAACAAATACTGAACACTAATCAGAAGGTTTTCCAGATTTGCAAGCACTGAATTGGCTGGTCTCTTGAAAAACATGACCTATTTTTAAACAGTGATCTTCAAAATGCTCTACTTACAGTCTTATGTTCAAAGTATTAGGCTGCAAGGTTTGGAACAATCTAAATAATTGATGATTTCCTAATCAAAAGGGACATACATCAAAGAGAAAAAGCTACAGTTCTATTCATTGAAAGACTTAGGCAAATATGGAAAAAAAGAAAAAGGAAGGTAGGATCGAAAACGTGAGCAAAAGTAGAATTAAATCACTATTGGATCTTTTTCTACAGACCACTCCTATCATAAATCCCACAAATTGTTTATGATGAATAATTCAGTTGACAATACCAAGAAAAAACAAATCCCAAAGCAAACTGAATTTTCACTTGATATTCGTAACTCATATTTTGAACACAGATCAGTAACAGCCCTATAGCCAAGTATTCAAATGTCTAATATTTCCAGACACAGATTTGGACAAAAGAATGTGTTTTCAAACCTTCAACTTATTTCACCTTGAATGTTTATAACTTTGTGACAAGCAACTTGACAGTTTGGAAATTCTCAAATTCCCTACCAAAAAAAAAAAAAAAAGCAACCAAAAACCCACAAAACAAAACAAAACAAAACCAAAAAACCCTGCCTTTATTTAAACCAGAAAATGCAGAATTAGGAAGAAGTTTTACATTAATAACTGTACACTGGAAAGACTTCTGAAGTGGATTAAATGGCTATAAATCAGGTCAAAATCAACATAGAAAAGTCACAAAATATGTCCACTTTAGAATACATCTCTACTTAAACTGTTACAACTTCACAAGTAAAACACATCTAGGGAAGTAGAGACATCTTAAATATTTCAGTACCAACAGAAGTAAAATATTTGTGGGATCTAAACTGTATGAAAATTAACTAATATCAAGTTCATGTACGTGAAGAAGATTTCTGATATAGGCAAGGAGAATATTGACAACAGTTCACCTTGTAGTTTTTGCAATGGATCTTTTAAGGTAAGACTTTTTTAATTAATATTTGCCAATTGCGATAAAATAGTCCTAAGTTCCAAAAAATGCTCCCCAGACTATAATTTTAATGGTTAGACTTCATTAACCTTTTGGAAAGAATTCATTCCATTACCACTTTGATGTCTATGATAATTCTATGTGCTACCAATGTGCCCTTGTGGCTAAGAAGGCTAATGGTATCCTGGGATGCATTAAAAAAAGTGTAGCTAGCAGGTCGAGGGAGGTTCTCCTCCCCCTCTACTCTGCCCTGCTAAGACCACATCTGGAATTCTGTGTACAGTTATAGGCTCCCCAGTACAACAGAGACATGGAGCTGCTAGAGTCCAGTGGAGGGTTACAAAGATGATAAGGGGTGTGGAGCATCACTGTTGGCTGAAAGGTTGAGAAACCTGGGACTGTTCAGGAGAAGAGTGAGAGAGGATCTTATAAATGCTTAGAAATATCTGATGGGTGGTCAAGAGAAATGAACTAGTCTCTTTCCAGTCTTTTCAGAAGCATTAAGCACAAAATGAAACAGAGGAAGTTTCACTTGATTACAAGGAAAAGCTTCTTTACTGTGTGGATGACAGAGCACTGGCATAGGTTACCCAAAGATACTGTGGGGTCTGCTTCTCTGGAGATAATCTGTACCCACCTGGACACGATACTGTGCAAGGTGATATAGGTCACCTTGGTTGACTGAGGTGACTGGACAAGATGATCTCCTAAGGTCCCTTCTATCCTCAGCCATTCTGTGTGATTTTGTGTGAATTATCTTTTTTATTTTTTTCTCTTTGGAGTTGTGTTTTAGATATGCCCACCACAGTCAGTTTCAGTAGCCACATACTTTTGCTTTGTTTTCTTTGCTGGTGTCTGGAACTCTGAACCAAACGAACAGTGTTCTGGTGTTTACCTTTTTTCTTAGGTCACCCTTACCTCCACTCTCTTTTCTCATTATTTTCCTTAAGTAAGATCAGCAGAGAAGGTCATGTTTTTCCCATGCTCCTCGTGTTCTGAATAATAAGGCAGTCTTATAATTCAGAAAAGTTGAAAAGATAAAGTGTGAGACATGGGAAGGAGTACTTCATCAAAGAAGTTTGTTTTCTGTGAACAGCTACCAGATACCTGCTGAGTAACATACAAGCCAGAGAAAAGGGAGGCTTTCTAGTGTGATTGCTACACCCTAAGACAACCATATCTATAATTATTAATTTTACAACTTGGAAAGCAAACCTATTTTTAGGAAAAAAAAATGAAATTTAATTTTGTACACTACAGGATGCACATATATTAATAGCTCCTACTATGTACAGGTAAAATTTCCTGCAATTCTCCTGCACCTACAACAAATACAAAAAAACAAACACAATTTTTCTTCTAACTAGAAAAAAAAAAATTAGCATTAACACTTGGCACTTTCATTCATGCATGTTTTTCTCCTTTGTCCCTTTAACTCACTGTCAGGATCTGAATAACATTGAAATAATAAGTGGCCACTTCCTCTATCTGCCACCCCTTTCAAAACTGGAAAATAAACAAAGATAGTACAAAAATGACTGATGAGTTGGTAAGCTATTTTAGAATATGGCTGAGAGTCAGGTCTAAGATTGATTTTTGTTCCCAGGCTTAAAAATAGGGAACGTCCTGGAAATAGTTACAAACCAGCCAGATTAGTAGATGGCTATTTCTGATGTATGAATTGCACCCACAGTCTGAAACTTTAAGCTCTGCCTGTAAGAGTCTAAAGATCTACAAAATTGTGTTTTATTAAGTTCTTGAACCTTTACAATAATTTACTGAAGGAAAAGTTAGAGGGAGACTACCGTTAAAAAATGCACACAACTTTGTCTCTTCTCCGAGATGAATGAGAACTGGATGTCTTAATTGACATAACAGGGTTCTCATCTCCAACAAAGATGAATACAAAGGTACCTACTTAAACTGCATGTGGTTAACACTGAGGACTGTTCTAAGTGCAGAAATGCAAGGTGTAAAGGGAGAATGTTCACTTACAACTCAGTCTCTTGGCTTGAAGCTCAGCCCATTTCCCATTAGATCTTAAGGTAGGCAGTATGGCTTTTCTCTACCTGCTCCAAAACATGGAAGACGATTGTTCTATAATGAAAACAATTACCTTAAAAACAATGCCATTTTCTATGAATTTGATAATTGTGAGAAGCCAAAGCAATAGTTGGTGGTCAACATTGGGTTCATTTGCCAATGCACTCAAAAGTTTTCTTCAAACATGATTGCTTACGAGAAACTAAAAATAGTTTCCTTCACCCCCTTTGCATGATTCATGGATAAAACTCCTGACACAAACTGGTTAAAAGGTGGCAGCTCTTTGTTCAAGAACTGGCTGTCACAAATCATTAAACAATTCTGTCACACAGTCTGAAAGGCCTTAATTCTGAGTTTTGAGGAATGTGTCCCTCTTTCATCAAAGCTTAAACAAAATTTGAGGAACACTTTGTTGCAAGCATTGACACAAGTCTGTCACATTTTAAGCCATATATTTTGTAATTTGTCCAGCTTTTCCTTAGTTTCAACAACATGCTGGGACAGTTTGATAGATTCAGAGCCTTTGCAGTATCTCAAGCCTTTGTATATAAAATGAAAATAATTACTTAAAATAGCTTAAATATATTTACAGAAATATATAAAGAGGTTTTGAGGTTTCCAGGTGTGTATTAGTCTGTGCTGGGTTATGGAAAAGTAGCTGTGATCTAAAAGAGATTTTATTTTGCCAACCTTTCATTTCTCTGCATTTTGTACAGCCCTTTGCTTTCCTAGTCAGCAGCACCTGCTTTTTCATTTCCTCAAAGTAGGTCAGTAGTCAGCCATCAATCTTTCATCTTCATTACAGCTAAATCCTAAAGCCTGAGGCAAATGAACCATTTTGAAGGAGATGCAGTGATAGCTGTGGTATCCTGTCTCTTGTGTTAGCCATTTTCAGCTGAAAAACATCACAAAATCCAGATGAAGCTAGTCAGTCTTTATCTGGACTATAGCAGAAATTCAAGCAGTTTTCACAAGTTCTTTGTGATAATCCAGTGCCTAGATCATAAACACAGAAACATCATATAATTTTCTTTATATACTTACTAAATTCTGAATTTCGACAGTTCATGGCCCCATTATTACCCCCTATAAGAAGACAATTCTAGATTCTTAACTAATCTAGTGTCTTCCAGCTTCCAATTACTCAAAATTGATTTTTAACTGCTTTAGCATGTGTCATCTATGACAGACAGTTTTCATGCTTCTGGTCTTTATTCTTCCACGAAACTCGGAAATTGTAATCACGCCACATCCTAGTGCTCATTTGGCAAATTTTAAAAAATGTGAACATTTTTTTAGACTGCTTTAGTAGGAGAGGTTTTTAATTTTTCCAATTAACCCACTTTTTGCATGTACCTGTTTCTTTACGACTTTTTTCTTTTTTTAATCAGAGGTGACCAGATTTTAACAAAATACTATTACTCAAAATTTCTGAACAAATCTTGTGAAAATTAGATTATTTTTTTCTAATAATTTTATATGCTTGTGCTGAACTTTTAAAATCTTCTGAAACAGCTATTCTGTTTCTATAAACCAATGAAGAATATTCAACATAAATACTGAGCAGTTTTCAAAAATAAAAATATCTGATAATTTCATCAGATACAAGCAGAAGCTCACTGATTTGTTCTTGAACAGCAACAGACTTGGCAAGGCGAGGAAGACAAGACAGAACTCAAAGATAACAAAACACAATAGAAAGGAAGCCCGTATGAAGTGTATGCCTGCAAATGTCAGGAGGACAGAGTGAATAGGATAGCAAGTAATACAAGTAATGACACTTTTTCTGGGAAGTCACCATGATATAAGCTCTCCAAAATGCTTGTACACCAGTGCAAGTACGAAACACTGTCCTGGTCCTGTAACAAACAAGAGGAATTAGAGGTGTGCTGCAATTATGGGGCTACATCCTCATTGGTGTCACAGAAATATGATAGAAAACCTCCCAAGATAGAGTGCTGCAATAGGTAAATAGGAAGGAACATGATGGATGGAAGGGGGAAGATGTAAAGTTGGCATTTACATGAGGTATCAATGACAGTACACTGGGATCTGCTTTGAGCTGGATGATGAGACTGTCCAGAGCCTGCAGCTTAAATTTAGAGAGCAGAACCATGTGGAGTATGTTGTGGTGGGCATCTACTACAGTCTGATCAGAAATAAGTTGATGAGGCCTTGTATAGAACACAGGGGAAGCCTCATGTTTGTAGGTCCTAGGTCTCATGCAGGACTTTAATCACCCTGATATGGACTGGATGGACCACACAGGAGAGCACTAACAATCCTGGAGAACTGTGAAACATACTGATGAAAAATTTCTGACACAGGTGATTGATGATTCAATGAGAAGAGGAGTTCCTCTGGACAGAATATTCAGAAACAGGGAGGAAGTACTGTGGAAGGTGAAGTCTGTCTGTAACCTTGACTGCTGTAAGCAGGAGAAAGTGGATTTCATGATCACAAGAGGAGAAAACAAGGCAAATAGCATGGTAACAATCCTGATAGTGGGCTTCAGCCTGTTGAGAGGAATATCAGGTCCATGATACTAGTAGGAAAATCTGCAGCAGTGACCTTTTATTCCCGGCTAGCATGAGCAGATTAAAGAACATCCAAACCAAGTGGGCACACACAAATATGGGGAAACTGATAGGATGCACTCACAAGGTATACGGGAGCTGTCATTGTGAGGCCACTTGGTCATCTTTGCCAGATCACAGTGATCAGAAAATATCTCAGAAGAATTGGGCATGTAATTTCTACCTTCAATAAGGGCAAGCAGAAGGATCCAGAAAACTACAGCGCAGTTAACCATACCCTCTGTAGCTCATGGAGCGAATTTCCACAGAACCTTTTCCAAACATACGAAGGACAAAAATGTAATTGGAAGCAGTCAACATAGTTTGTCTATGTTTGTCTAGAAAGAAGTAAATAGGTGGACTGCAAGGGGGTCTGAAAACTGACGAAAATAGCAGATTCTAGGCACTATAATCAGCAGCATGATGTTCAACTGGAGGCCAGGCAAGAGTGTTTTATTCTAGGGATCAGTTCTAGGGCCAATACAGTTTATCATCCTAACTATGTGCATGATGGGACAGAACACATCCACAATAAGTCTGCAAATGATACAAAAGTAGGAGTAGGCACTGATACACCAGATGGTTTTGCTGCTACTCAGTGGGCTGTCAAGGGTTGGACAAGTGTTCTGACGGAGATCTAAAGCTGAGCAAAGGGAAATGCCAAGCCCTTCTTGGGGAAGAAGAAACCCCAGGCATCCACTTGTACTAGGGGGTACTTGGCTGGAATAAAAGGGCACACAATGAAATACAGGAAATGCCATTTAAGCAGCAGAAACTAAACATCAACTCCTTTTCATAATGAGGATAGGCAAGCATCAGAACAAACTACTTAATGAGGATTGAAGAGTCCGCGTTTGAAAATATTCAGAACACAACCTGAGATGGTCTCAAGCACCCTATTCTAAGTTTTCCTGCTTTAAGCAAAGGGTCTTAGATCAGAAAACTTTCAAATCTTTCAGACTCAGCACTTCCTTAATTCTGTATTTCAGTTCTTTACTCTGAGTTTTCGTTAATTAAATAAAAATGAGTAAAAACAATGGTAGGCCTCTTCCTCTTCATGACATATTAGATGAATATATTTTCCCACTATAACACAATTGCTAAGTAAAAATACGATATTCATGATATTCTAGGGAAAGAATACAAGCTGCATATTGAGAATTACTTTCTAAACATTCCTCAATCAGTGTTCAAAAGTGCTATCTACAGTATGTCAAAACATCTCTCTCTCTTCTATGAAAACATTACAAAGAATAGAAAGAAAATTAAATGAAAAGTGAACTAAAAAATTACTAATGAATTTCCCACCCTGGCATGCAACAGCAGTTGCACTTGCTGACAGAGGTCTATCTAGCCCAGTACCTGTCCCAAGTGGGTGAGCAACTTACTGAAATGACTTCTCAAGGATCATCATTTTAACAGCTTAAATAACTATTTTGATAATTTTTGATATGACTCTGTATTTTCAGATTAATTAAACTGATATGAATTCTTATATTTAAAAAAGGAACATACTGGCAAATTTGAAAAAAATCCATCACAATCCTACCCTATCAGCAATCCTTTCCATCTGCTCCAGCCTAATTCCTTTGTAATGTCATTTCCCCTACCGTTGCTTGATGATCTAGCATCACACACAATTTTCCATCCGGAATGTATCTCCATAGAGTTTTAACGGGCTGTTCTTTATATTAGCATATACAAATTAAGACTATGAAAAAAATACTTTGCTTTAAATCTGTGCTCACAATGTTATTGTAAGAGTAGACCCAAATGAAAACATAGAAGATACGTGCCTTAAACCTTTATAATAATTGCTGAAGAACATCTACAGGTTGGCAGCAGAAAATTTTCATTTTGCTTGTATCTACTGTATAAAGCTATGTGCTAGATCACTGGCATTATTTCAAATAAAAATTGCATAGTAAATTACTTTCTATAATTAGTTCTATAAATTTTTTTATGTAGGTGTTCTGTTCCACTTTTATTTGCAACAGTTCCCCAAAATGAGAAGGGACTAATCAAAGCAGTTAGATGAAAATTCCTTTTCTGTAAAGAGCACAGTATAATCCTGTTAAATAACAGGGCAAAAATCCTGGAATAACATCACTATCAGAACCACAGGTAGTTTCAATAATGTTTGGGTTCTATACCATTCCGTAAGAGATTCTTAAAATTCAGATGAGCTGGGTGCTCACATGTTCAAGATTGCTGAAAGCAAGGGAGACTCTCCGCTCTGTTTCTGTTGGAAAACAAACAAAAAAATCCAAATATTTATTGAAGCCTCTTTAGTTTTCTCCACAATTTTCTGTCTTCTGCAGTATCTAATTCCATAGTGAACATCAGAAGAGATTCTTCCAAACTGCTAAGAATTACATGATATTTTATTTATTAATGAGGAATTATGGCAAAGGCTGGCATAACGGTTTTAAAATGTGAGAAGGATATTTCCATAGGATGATGATTCTAGCCTTACAAACCTTGAAATGATGTAGTAATAATAATAAAGAAACTCTCAACTGCTTCTTCAGTCTCTAAGATTCTGACTTGGGTCACAGATGCTGAATGAGAAAGCGTAAAATATTTCGAATAGAATGGAAACTTGAATAAAAAAGCAATACGAAAGATATTAGTCCAACAAGAAACCTAAATCCAAAATTTTATTTGGGAAAATCACAGATCCCTTTAAATATACTCAAAATAGAGAAGTTAATGCAGTATATGTATATATATTTATACACGAATACATGCATACATATATGTGAGAAAAAATAACATTATGAGAAAAATTAAATGGCTAACACAGGTTTTTTAGAGCATGTAGCTGGAAAAGGACACTGCGTTATTTTAAATGTGTTTGAAACCAGAAAATGGGGCCCATTATGTTTTTGAAGTTAAGGCAAGAAGTAAAGATGACAGAAGAAAGAAGAATCACAATTTTCTCTTGAGGCAATACTGTCAAAATCCCCAAAAAATCTTTCCAGGGAACAGAAATTAAATACTCCACAGAAGTTCAGAAGAATTGGAATAAAATGATACAACAGGTATTATATGTCCTTGGGAAAAGTTTTGCTTCTTAATTGACTCTTTCCACAAACAAGCCAACATCACTGGGCACAAGCACTCGTGAGTACCCAACTAACAGCAGTTATCAATGATCTGCAGATCACAGTGATTAACTATTTCATTGCTAATGCTAATTGATACCATTAATAATGTTGTAACATTTATTGTGTGTTCTTTTTTCTCCAGGGAGAGAAGAATATACAGCAGGATGTTTTGAATACTAAAACATGTGTAAACATATTTTGCTGGACAGTTATGCTGGAGAAGGCTAATTCAGAAACAAACACGCTTTTGTAAGAGTGAGTAGATTTGTGATAATATGCAATTTTTGTAGAAGTGTTCATTCTAGTGTTTGGCAGATCCCCCCAAAAAGCTTTTTCACACTTACATATGAACTATTTGATTTTTTGAGAGTATGTTAATCAGAGAAGAAACAGCTGTTCCCTCTGAAACTGTAAACAGTCTTCACACATAAAACAAAGGTAGCCAAAGGCCTTCCCTTAAGGATGTATGGGAAACTGATGCAGAGAATGGCCAAAAGTAATTGCAATATGTATTCTGTGCTGACACTAGTGGGTTGCTTTTTGTTAAATACAGTTTTCAAAATATCCATATTTTCATAGCAAAACACATTATGTTTGTGTTTTGCAGATTACAGAGTATAGATAACTAAAAACCTCATTGTTTTTCCAGAGATGAGGTCTTCAACCTTTGAGTACAGATACAGTGTAGGGTGTCTCATGGATGCTGCTCTGTAAGAATGCTCAGCAATAGGGAAGAATCTGGGAGAACTAAACACAGAAGTGAGATGAACTATAGGGCATAGATGTAAAGAAGATGGCTTTGTGCCTGGGAGTGTTTCTTCAGGTTCTCTCCCCACAAGCATCAGATTTGTTTTGCACAGGTTAGTTTCCATCCTTCTGCATCACCTGCTTATTGCCTGTGCATTTGCCCATGCTGTCTAACCAGTTCACCAAGTGTCTGTGTTGCTCTGCACAGAAATGCTCCACATGGCACTTTGCCTCTATACCAAAGCTACATCACTACTTATCAGGTTTTAGAAGTTCTGAAGTAGTTTCAGTGCAAAGGCAGAGCATCTGTTTTAGGTGAGAGAGCATTACTTCATGGTCTAGCATTTCATAAAGGTCTTGATGGCCTGACTCTCACCGCTGACAGCAGGACTCACTCATCACTACCAGTAATGTGTTTCAGGACATCCAAGGGGAAAGACACTAACTATAACCAGACATGCTGGAGATTGGTCTTCTTCATCAATTAGCTCAGTGACTGAAGGCATAGTTTTAAAGGAGTACCAGAATACTCAGGGTGTGTCTTTTCAGTGTCAGCCTATTAAACACCAGAAGGAACAAAAGAATATTCTTCTCCCAAAGGAGCATTAATTACATTGGACAATTTGTCCTCCTAAATAGCTATTTTGGGGTAAGCCTTGATCAGGCCAGAGAAGATTGACAGATGGATTTTATTGGCCTCTGTTGCAGCCTCAGCACATTCTTGGAGTAATTCATTAGGCTTTATTTCATCTGTGTCAGCATCTGTTTCCTGACATAAGCAGTAAAACCTCTCTTTCTTTGTGCAGTGGTGCATGCTTCTAAGAAAAAAAAAAAACAAAAAACAAACAACAAACACAAATGAAAAAACCAAGCAACCAAAAGAACCTCAATAAAAGCTGGAGAGATGTTACAGAGCTAGAAAGAGCTGAACATTGACTGCTCAGGACAGAATGCAATGAGAAAGATTAATTAGTTCCTTGAGGCAGATTTCTGAAATTTTTTCTTAATCAAGTTTTGGACTTTTAGAAGTTTCCCCGTCTTTCTTCACAGTTTTGATATTAAGAGAAACTCAAGCCACTGACAAAATAGCAAAACATGTTCTTGTCTGGATTATAATGCCTTTAAGTCTTGACACTTAATATGCAGGTCAGGTAGAAAGGTGTCCAGGATTCCTGAGAGATTTACCTCTGAAAGAACAAGGAAAGCATGTGAGGAGATGAGCTTCCAAGCTGTTGTAAATGTAGCACTGGTGAATGAATGCTGAATATCCTAAAGCTGCATTGCTGCTATTTGGTAGTCAGGAGCTGAATAACAAAAAGAATCAGTGGAATCCTTTAGTAACTCTGTAGTAGTTTGCAGTCTTCTAAAGAAGTATAAAACCAGTACAATTTTGGCTATTTAGTCTACAGATGAATACGTCTGAATGAATGTATACAATGTATTCAGTGTCTAACGTGAAGAAATGCCACTGGATCTACCACAAACTGATCATCATCAGAGAATAAAGGGAACTATCACAGTGACTTCTGTATGAGCACTCAGGCGTCACTGTCACTTGATATGTCTGGTGCTTTTAAAGCTGATTAGGCTATGAATCATTTACTGGTAGTTTCACAACATACACTGCAGTTTCAGTAGTGCTCCTACCAAAAGCAGTAAATGAGTGCTTTTAATTCATGTCTATATAATGACTGTACTGGTGTTATATAGTGCCACCTGATTTCCTGTCCTCAGATAGTCTTTCCTCTTAAGATTGAACATTGTATCTTGAACTCCCAAGAGAAGAACCATAGGCTGGATTGCCAAATACAAAAGAATGGGACCTACTGAGCACCTTCTGTAGTTGAGTTCTTAGAAAAAGAAGAGCTAGAGCAAAGTGCTCCTGAAGTGAGGATACGCTACAAATATGACTGCATTACAACAACATGAGTAACAATAACTATACGCAAATGAGCCCAGTGTCATGCTTCCATATTCCAGAGTAACACTTCCATCCTAAGAGCCATACTCTCGTTCTGAAGTCAGTATTGCTCAACAGCACTAGCAGGTAAATGTGCAGCCAAAACTGTTGAGGTTAATTGACTACAAGGATTTGTGAGGAAAGTGATGAAGATGAGAGAGAAATATCACAACAAATAGAGATCAACTGAAGTAACTGTAAAGTCATTTTTACTTTAAAACAATGGAACTACATACACATTTTCTAAGGGCCTTAATGCACAGAAATGATCTAGGAAAAAATTTGACAGCAAAATCCAAAATTTTGCTTAATAACAGTGAAAAACAGTACACAAAACATAAGGAATAGGATGAATAATACAGAACACTATCACATAGATCTTTTGAAATGCACAATATTCATCATTCTAACCAAAAGGGTGCCTTAGATTTTCTATGTTGTAGGAAAGGAAGCTAGATGAAAGTGGAACTGTCTACCAAACAGAGAAAAAGAAAAATAAGGATCTATAGCGAACACATGTGAAATAATGAAAGGTACAACAAAAGTAAATGGGAAAAATTCAATTCTTTTTCTTCCCCCCCCCCCCCCCAAAAAAAAAAGGTATATTCAATGAACTATACTGCAACCTCTTCAAAACTGAAAAAAGTTCTTCACGCAGCATATAGTTAGCAATTGCAATGAACTGCAAGTTAGCAAGTCAAGAACAACAGCCATTTATTGAATTAACAAAAGTATTCAAGTAGTAAAAGTACAAAAGAGTATTGTGAGGTATATAAAACCGCATAGTTGAAGCCACTAGGGAACCATAGGTGAAAATATAAGTGGGACAGATGAACTCTCTATCATGCACAATATGCTTCTAGTGTCCACATCTGAAAGCATTTGTGTCAGCAAATGTTGCAAGAAAACTGCTGAAACATGTGAACTACAAGTCTGGTGTGTGATAGTGGAGCCTACGTTCCTAAGATTGGTAAGCAATATTTCTTGGTAAGTAAATAATGGAGCCAGAAGTAGAATTGCTTACTGAAGGGGAATGAACAAAAGCATGCCTCATTTTATTAAGTAGATAAAGCAGCAGCCATTCATCCTGCCATTTTGGAACTGACCCTTATTTCTTTATTTTTGCCAATTTGATATCTGTTTCCATGGCAACATAAGTAGAACTAGCCACCAGCTGAGTCAATCTCAGTTGCTGGCTCTCAGTCCTCACGTTTTGTTCTGTTCCCTTGGAAACTGATGTCACATCAGAAAGACAAGTAAACCAGCATTTGCTCTTTAATATTTAGTCTTTCTTTGGACCTCCTTTAGATCCTCTGGGCCACCAGAAGGTTTACAGCTGACTTCCATTGCCATTTATTTTCATCCTCACTGGCATGTCTGCCAGCCACTGGTGGGCTTCAGCAGATGCAAGTGAGCGTTCTCAGTTTCAGCAACTTGTGGTGGGCTGCCCACTGTGAGCTACAGGGCTTGAAAACAGGCTACATATTTTAGGAGACATTTGGCTCCCAATGCCTGTAATATTTCAAACTGGAAGGAAAGAAATCAAACTTATTTAAGAAATAGTAGGGGAAACAGATGGGCACATTGATATTTAGAGAAAAAATTGACTAAGGAGCTCTGACCGGCATTAGGCTGAACACCTCCAGAAGCTATTTCAGCCAATTATATACTTCATTTCATAATCTAGTTTTGACGAAGTTCTTACTAAGCCAGCTGTTAGCTGACTGAATGTGGCCCAATACCACAGTATAAACAACACCTCTAAACACATCTGTTTGTGCATATGTACATATGCAGAAAGAGAAAAGAACATGATTGTCTCAGTTCAGTGAAGAATCTGCTTAATTCTACTTGAGCACGTGAATTAGAACCAGACATCTTTACCAATCCTCACATTTTACTCATGTACATACAGATGCACACACATGCTCTACACTGTATATACTTTCACAGCAGTATATTTTCAAGTTCTTACAGTAACAGTAGTCATGACTGAAGACAAGAATTAAAAGGGAAAAAAATGGTAAAAATGTGAAGTAAAGGTATTAAAATTCAGTAACTCGGGTTACTAGTCTAGGACTTAAGCACAATTTCATATGAAAATGCTATCTGATCTACGCCCATATAGTTGAATACCAGCCTTCATGCATTTTTTTGCTTAAAAGCACACAAACAATGCAATTCTACATGAAAAAAAGGCTGTCCGAAAGAAAGTTTTTTTTGTTTGGTGGCCTCTGCTCTTAGTTTACTGGCCTAAATATTAGGATAGAGCATCATGCTCTCCTTGTACATGCTTTTAGCCTTTCTTTTCTTCCAAATGTAATATATGAGCTCATTTCTGAGTTTTACTTACATCTCATCTAAGCTACATCCACACAACTCTCACTGAGCAGTGGCCTGGCATTACTACCTTGAATTACTTCTAGAATTAAATGTTTTGTTGAATTCACCTGCAGACCAAATAATATCCCTGGAATTTTTATTTCTTTATGTACTAGACTTGGAGCAGGCACACAGAAAAAACTATCAGATACTCAGACACAACATTTACTCATTCAATCTTGTTGCATTTATATGCACTTATTGAGAAAATCTTAAACATCTTTGTGCATCTGCAGAGCTATTTCAATCCAGCTAACATTGCTATCAGTACTTTGAAAAAAAAATTCAGGCAATTTAGTTGTTTTAAGCCAGGCTTAAAGCAATTCTGTCTTAATCAAAGAGATGTAAAATGAACTGAATTTACCTAGTCTACAAGTGTGTTTCCTCTAGCTGTACTTAAAAGCAAAATCTAAAAGCCTATCTAACACTATATCAGTAAAACTTTGCATAGAAAATGGGATAATAATGTCTAAAATTGCTGCTTAAGCTGTAATCAGAAAAGACCATTTCACATTACATTGAAGCAAAGGTCTGGAAGCTGGTACCTTCTCTAATGAAGTATCAGCCAAGCAATTGCAGCCAAAAGGATGTACGGCACCTACTTATTCCAGCTAATGAATGACTGAGTCCTGACAAACCACTTTTGCTAGTTTAAGGCTCTTCAAATGGCCAAAGCAGGCTCCAGCCAGCAGACAAGCACCCACATAGCCACTTGCTCACTCACAATCCCAGTGGGACAGGAGAGAAAATAGGAAGAACAAAAGCAAGAAAGCTCATCAGTCAAAATAAAGGCAGCTCAATAACTGAGGAAAAGAGGAAAAAAAAAAAACAAGTGGAAAATTTCTACCAAACAAAAAAAAACCCCAACCAACCAAATCACAGAAAAAATGGTGATACAAAGGCAACGTCTCAGCACCTCCCACATGATGGCTAATGCACAACCAGTCCCCGGAAGACAACTCCTGCACTCCTTCCTCCACCCCAGTTTTTATTGCTGAGCACGACTTGCTTAGCATGCTGTTGCACATATGGTAAAGAATATCTCTTTGGCCAGTTGGGATCAGCTGTGTTGGCTGTCCCCTCCCAGTCTCTCGTCCATCCTATTCACTGTGTGTGCAGTAAAAAGAGGTCATGTGAGTGCTGTTCAGCATTAGCCCAAACGCTGCTGTGCTATCAACATTTTTAGACACAAATCCAAAACACAGCACCACAGGGTTATTTCTATGAAGAATTTTAACTCTGTCCCAACCAGACCCAGTTAATAAGATCACACAATTTTCTCTGCTTTGTTGTGTAATTTTTTTTTTCCCCCCAAATACTCCCTAGAAAGTCCTAGCACTACAGGTTTTGATTGCTACTCAGTACATTTTCATAGAATTTACTAACACCAATTCCTTGCTCCAATATAGCACTGAAGTAACCAGAACCTACCATTATTTATGAAAACTTAGGACTGGTTTATTCCCTACACAGCACTTACAAGCTCATTATAGAAGTTTCTTTTTTTCCAGACATTTTATGTTCAAAAGCGGAGTTTTGCAATGTCCCTCCAGAGTTCTTCAGAATCAGCCCATCTTTTTACTACCTGGAATACTTTACTATTACAGCTAAAATTTTGTCATTTATTCACTTCCTCTTCCGCTGAAGAACGCAGGTCCCAGTGCAGATCCCTGAAGGAATTACATCCCTCCTTCCCCAAAGATAACTTTTAGGTATTATTGAATTCTGTTTTCTTGTTCTAAAATATTTGATGCCTGTTTGAAGGTTTCTCTCTTTTTCCATGGCTAGTTAATTTCCATAAGAGCCTTTGATGAAAGAAATTGTCATGTCCTTTCTGGAGACCCAGCAGGCTGTGTCAGCTTCTGCTCACATGCTTGCTGGCTTCTTCAAAGGATTTCACAGTTTTTGAATCATATGTTCCTCCACAAGTGCCATATCAACTCTTCTTCAGTGTTGTACATTAATCTCTAATTCTACCCTTGACTATAACTTTTATCAGTTGGCCTGTTACAGCATTAGCTCAAAGCCATGAGGTTTCCAGTCTGCCTTGAAAACACGGCAAGACATTTACAACTTTTCTCTCAGATATCAAAGCAGCTCTGAGCTTATGATTATGTACTGCTGTCAGTAATTTCACTAGTACCTCTGAACTGCTTTGGAAAACAATCTAGTTCTAGTGCCTTATTTGTAAACAGTTTGTTCCTACCAGCAGCTCATCACTCTTCAGCGAGTTCATCACAAGGATTCTAGCATAGAAATCTCCATAAGCTCTTCAATTAAAAAAAAAAAAAAAAAAAAAAAAAAGTCATTTAATAATTCTATTTGACCCTGTTTTCTGCAAGCAATGCCATAGTATTCTGATCAAACATTATCTCTTCAGAATTCCTGGCAAGCTTCCTGCTCCCAGTATGTAGATAAAAGATTTATTACTCATTTTTGTGCCTTTTGCCAGTTGCTTTAACCTTTCTTTACTGTGTTCTACATTTAACCTACCAGAGTTCATGATCCTTTCTATTTTCTTCATTTGGATACAACTTCATATATATTTTTTTAAAGGATATCTTCCTGCTGTTCAACCATGCTGAGTTTATCTGTTTTCAAGTCCTATTTGACGTGTGGCATGCACTTACTCTGTGTCTCCAATATATGTATTTTAATACTCTCTAGGTTACTTGCAAAGATTAAATTCTCTAGGGTGTCCTCTTTAGTGTCTCTTTAAGAGGCTTCCTCAGTGTTATGTTGTTTCCCTTTCTGAAGTTGAGTACCACTCTACTTTATTTTGTTGGCTGTTGTTGCTTCATCAAAGCTATTGAAGATAAGAATGTTTTATTTGTAGCTGCAGAATAGCCCTTCAAATATCAACTCTTCGTAAATTATGAACACTTCGAGTATGTATGCTATTCAGAATGAAATCAAGGGTTAATTCCCTCTTGTTGGATACTCCAATCTGGTGAAGTGTGAAGCAGTCACTGCCCTGAAATAAGTTCACTGTGCAGCACATTCTGATGTGGCACTTGTCCAGTTTCCATATGCATATTTTTCCTCCTGCAATATTTATGACTCCCTAGGCATGTCAGTCAAAGCCGATCTTCTAACTTGTTGGCTTGTTACATGTTGCTGATAACACTGTCATGTGCTTGGAATACATGGGAATTCCAACTCACTCACTGAACTGATAAATTTGTTAATCTGGTTTTACTTCAAGTTTTCTTTAATAGGCAACACTATTCCACTACTGGCATGGCCTGCTCAACCTTTCCTGTATACTGATGTTTTTTTTACTACAGCAATCTCAGGAAAAGTCAGTGTGAAACTTTAAGTACATTCCATATGATTCCAGAATATTAAAATAATATGTTATCACATGGTTGAATAGGAGGAAACATCACAGTGACAACTGTATATCTAGTACTGAGACATCAAGGAACAAAAACACTGCTATCCCAGATAAACAGATTTAAAATGTTGCAAGAAATACTGGCATCTGGCATGCAAATTATTGTTTTTTTCATGAGTCTAGCACTGATCTAAGACCATTTTACTTTTGGGAACTATAAAATCTGGTATATCTCCCCTAGTTCTTATTTGTTTAACATTATTATGGTTACCTTCTACAGCCACAGAGATTCAATCTGTGCCCACATCTTAGAAATCTGTACTCTGAGTAAGAAGTGTGAATGTCTGCATGTCTACACAAAGACTTACTGAACTGTAGTAAGTATGAAATTGAATTGTAATGTCCCTGGTGCTCAGGGAGAAGTGTTTCATAAAAGGTTTTGCTATTTCAGACAGTGGTTTCACTCCAAAGCAGGTGCATCAGAGAGAAGATGAAATGAGTGTTGTTTTATTACATAATTTTGTCTTGTGGTTGGATTCTCTGTGTCAGTAACACTCCTCAGCAGCAGAGCATATATCATGTTTGTCTTTAGAAAGAAGAGTAAACTCACACTGAAACTCTCCCCTTAGGGAGATTCTATCAGAATCTTTCCTCCATACAGGTGACTGTTTCCATGATATCTGTAGCAATGCTATGTCCTTAAGAGCTGTCAAAACTATCTGAATTTGACTGATTCTAAATTTATTGAGCAACAGGAATAAATAGGCACACACATAACACCTTTGTATATAAATATTTCTTAAGAAACTAGAAAAAAATCAGATGATTTGAAAAAGAAAGTAGAGCTCTGCCAGTGGGGCAGATAAACACAAATTTCAAGTACAGCTTAGAAAGAAACTGAGAAAATCAGCGACTGGTCTCTTCACTGGTTTCTTCTGAAACATTAGCAAAAGAAAAACATTACAGAGGATGTAATAAAAAAAAAACAGATGAACACAGTTAACATTACGGTTAAAAACCACCTTTCCACACTGTTGTTTGAAGCTGAGAAGCGTTTTGTGTCAGAAAATGCTTTTGCACTCTGTGAGAATCAAGCCTACAGTACTCTATACATAGATTATGTAGGAAGAACCTTACCATTCTTTTGTAGTAAACTGGAGTACAGCTACAAAAACTTTTAAAGCTGTCCCTTCTTTATTCTGTAGTCTGTTTTAAGCAAGAAGTTTTCTTGCTTATATTTCAAATACAAGTAACTAATGATGGCTGGAGGATCTGTATACTTTAGGTCTCAGTCATTGTAACTTTTAATTGAGTCTTTTAGAGCATTCGTAAATGTGTGTTTCTCAAGAAAAGCTGATGTCTAGGGTCTGGATTGCAGAGACCAATCCGAAAACTGATGGACAAACATCCCAGTTTGTTTCTTGCTCCTGCCAGTGCCATTCATTCCAACAGAAGCCTTTTCACTTTCCTTTACACTTTTAGACATAGGCTGCTCATCTTCAGCTTTAAGACATATAAATAGTATATTTATATATAAATATACTCAGTATTAGATATACTATGCAGTATATAAAATATAGATTGACTTCACAAATTCAGAGAAAGGAATTTGGAGTTTTAAGAAGTACTTGATAATTTGCTGGTTGAGATTCAAATAAACCATTTAGTGAGTAATTTCTAACAAAGGACACTGATTTAAAACTTCTCAGTTTGGTTACTTTCACTTATACTTTCCATTTATGAAAATACAATTAATAAAGACCACCTGAAAGTGTTAAATCTTTACACACAACTTCTACAAAGAAAGTCAGTGAGTATTCATAATTAAAATAGCACTCAAAACACCTTGATGCAAAGAAATGGGTCATAGCTAAAATGACTGATAGCACTCAGAACTTTGGAGTCTACATTCAGTTTAGTCTCTACTACTTAGATCTACTTTAACTGAGAGAAAACATGCCATTAAAATTGTTTCTCAGACACAAGTAAGATAAGAAATATTTCATTTTCAATTCAGAACTAAAACAGAAACTTGCCTCCAGTAGTATTTACCATGTGATAAGTATTTTCCAAACACACAACAAACTACTCAAGTAAAGAGTTCACTATTGCAGAATGCAGTAAAAAAATCCCTAAAATGAAAATGACAAATGCAAATACAATTTTTTTTTTTATTATTATTATTTTTTTTTTTTTTTTAAAGTAAGGGCTTTCTGGGACCTAGAGAGGCCTGCTTCAGGAAAATAAATTGCAGTTAACCTCATTGCTTAGATATGTATAATAATTCAAATAAGTAAAAATACTTTAATGACAACATTTACTTGCATATTACTTTTAATTCCTCCCCTCCTCAAGTCCATTAGCTTAAGAAAGCATTCTGAGTAGTTTACAGTCACAACAGAGATTTCTAACAGAGAATCTCAGTCAATTCTATGCCGAGTATTTAAAATATAACATAGATTCATGCACACATTACCCATTTTTATGTGAGTTTTAAAGATTTTGCATGGGCTTACCCAGTTCCCAGAGAGGTCCAGCTTTAAAATTATTCAGGCCACTGGTGTGCAACCCCATGATCATAATGCCAAGTATGGAAAAAACTTACTAAGGTTTTAGCAGTATAAGTTACACACTCATAAGTTCAGATCTGAACTGCAAGCTTTTAGAACTGCAATTACAATTACTTTTCAAATATACTGCATTTAAGGCTTGACAGCTTCACAGTTATTGTGGCTGTCTACAAAAAAAAAAATCACTCCTGTGATTCTGCTAAGATTAGATATCAGGACTTTCAGTTTTGGTTTCCCTTTGATCAGGGTAAAAAAAAAAAAATAGTTCAATTGTCAATGAGTGATGGGCTGGTTTGGTCCATCTAACTCAATCAAGTTTTGAAATGAGCATTATTTAAGTTAGATTTTGTAATTATTCATAATAGCATGTTTGCTTTTATATACACAGTGAAACAGTTACAGTGATAACTGAAATATCCTCAGTTGCAATGTAGTTAGAAGGTAGTGAAATAAGCAGGCCTGTCAACATGCTGCTATTGTTTCAAGCTCTGCAAATATAGGGCACAAGTGTCTGCACAAGATACATTTTAGTTACACTTTCTATTTTTATTGACAATCAGAATGGCTGGAGAGTCTCATCAAAATCAAGTTCAAACTCTAGGGAATGGTTGTGGAAACTTTTTCAGTCTATAAAATGATTTCTTGAAAGGCTTGCATGGCAGTTTAGGGTACATCATTCTAAGGTATCTTTCAGAAGTTATATTCAAATAAAAAGTAAAATCTTCTCCTGATGAAACTTCAGAATTACACTGAAAAGTAGGAGCAAAGTAAAAACAATGGAACAAAGCATTATATCTTTTCTTGCAAATACTATCACCCCAAGAGAAAAATATTGTTCTTTATATCACCAACTGCCAAGTACTGGAGAACGGACTATCACTTCCAGATTATCCTCACATAATCTACTTTTCAGATATTACTAGTTTCCATGCTGGGGTTTATGAATTCTCAAACACAGCTAATCTGCACACAGACAAAATGATATTTCTTTTGTTTTCTTTTGGTTCTGTATCACTGCTGCCATGGTTATTTCTACCAGGTCCTCCATGTCCAGAAAGCCTATTCCGTTCTCCATTGTTCCATTCCATTCCATTCCATTCCATTCCACTCCATTCCATTCCATTCTCCACTAGATACCTACCAGAATGCTGGAGAATTTGTACATGTGGCATTAAGCTATTATTTCCTCCCTACTGAAATCTGTAGCATGACCTTTCTGGAAATTTAATTAGAATAAAAATAATCAGCGTGTGTGTTTGCACATGCTATTACTGAAAATACATATACCAGTAGCTAACATAATTCCTGAGCATCTTCACGAAGAGTGTAGTAACTGCATTGTAAGCAGTGACTTTTACATTTATCTTGTATGAGCACTTACTGAAATCTGCTAATGTGTTCTGATAATCTATTATTTATCACAACAGACTCTAACAGTGAGCCTTAGCAGAGTAGTCTCCGGTGTTTACAACACTTTCATCTAAAAACTCTCAGATGTGACAGCAAAGTAGCACCTTAAACCACACATAGGATTTCTTTTGGTTGCAGTTGTTTCATTGCTATTTGCTTATAAAAATAAAACCTTTGTTTCCCTCAGATGCATGACTTGCTTTCATATAAACTACAGCATATAGCAGGTTCCTATAGAAAGCTGTAGATACACAACCACAAGTATTACTTGGGCTTGAGGACATACCTCCATGTTATACTTTTCCACTGTCCTTCTTAAAGGATCCACAACCTGCCAGCAAATCAAGATGCAAAGATCAATGAGTAGCATCCCTCCAACTATCACCATTAACTTCTGGTCTTTAATGATCTGGAGAGAAAAAAAAGAAAAAAGAAAAAAAGGGGAAATTCCCATGAGCCATGGATAGATACCTGTACAGCTTTACGCAGGGAGAAAAAGGCTGCTAATAAAAAGGTATTTTAACAATGGATAGGGAAAATTTCAGAAATACTAAAAGATGAAAGCAAGAAGACAGAAATTATATTAGTTCATTTTGTGGTTATTAGAAGTATCAAAAGTGTGTTCAGACTTCTAAAGAGAAACTGGGAGATTTCTTAAATATTAATATGGAAGTTCAGCATTAAGATTTACACTTGAGAAATTAAAAAATGTCTATCTTAGAGGTCCACTATTGACAATGTATGTATTGTTTATTATATGTATTGTTTATGTATGCAAGTGTGGAAAAATATTTGCAACATCTCTCACAACAGTAGGAATCAAGCAGAGATAGAGTTTTCATAATGATTTACAGTGTAGATCTTCTCATAACTTTGTTGGATCAGGAAAATATGTTTGCAAGGTACTAAAAGGTAAGTTCAAGATGTTTCATGTTTGTGTGTGTGTGTGTGTGTGTGTGTGTATAAAAAACTCTTCCCTCTGTTACCCAGGTAGTAGACAGGGATGACGCATTTTTTTTTCTACATTACAACAGTGAGAGGCACTTAACCATATGCAACTTAAACATGTTTTTAATTCTGCATGAATTGTAGGCTTACAAAGAAAAAAAAAAAATCTTAATAACAAGAAAAGTCCAAACTGTTTTGTATTACAGTCTTGTATAGTTGCATGCAATCCCTATATTATTACTATTACTTTTAAACACATAGCTGCATAAATAAAATACATTATAGGTGCATTATTTCAGTTGCAAAGTTGTCAAAAAGTTCCAAACATCTGGCTTAAATTGATTTTATGTAAGTTTTCTTGTGCCTATGTTTCTGTGTTTGTTGTTGTTGTTGTTGTTGCTGTTTTTTAATGAGTATACTTTTATCACTAATCGTCGTTCAATATTGAAAACATACTGCCAGATCGTTTTTGTATGGACAAACTCACATATTTTTCCGTAGTTGGTTTAATTCAAATAAAATATTCAAAAATATTAAGTCTAAGAGCCTTAATAATTTCAATTCAATTTGATAAACACAATAGGATTTTGAAATAAGGCCATAAGTGTCAGAAAATCTTATGACAGACAAGGCTACCACTCTTGCTTAGAATATTTGCACTGAATTCCTACTAAACTTAAGGAAAGGATAAAAATAAATGCAATTTTAAATAATGTAAAAGGAACCTTAGAAAGTTTGCTTTTCATATTATCTTGTGCAATACATTCTTCATTTGGAAAGAAGTTTTTTCACTATTGTACATTACTCCATTAAACTACTGGGTTATGCTGTAAATCATCTTGAGTAAATTAAACATAGAAATAAGGCTAGCAGTCAGAATGACTTTAAGGACTTGAGGCATTATTTTCATTTCCTGAGACCATTTATTTACATGCATGTAGCTATCATCATTATGATCAGAAAGTGATGCTTTTCATGTTTGTATGAATAATGAGGCAAAAACTCCATCTCATCAGAGATAGGTGCTTGAAAGGGAGGGTGATATAAAGATGCATTACATTACTTTCATTACATTTTGTATCACTGCTGAACAGGCTGGCAATGAGAATTTTGCAAGAAAAAGGTGTTTTGGCAGGGAGGTGGTAAGTACTGCACTGTATTTTCTCAGTGTGGGAAAAGGAAAGCAGGTATTAAGATTCTCTGTCTTTAGTCTTTTTTAGGAAAACACAACTGCATCTGACCATTCACTTCTTAACAAAGTTGCAGTCAAAACTGAAATAAAGGCTGCTAATCACTGAGATTACCCTCTGAAACAAACGTCTATGCATTCAATAGGAGCTATCCAATAGCTCTAAACAGGACATAGGTGAATCACACCTAAATGTTGCTCCAGATTTAAGCAGAGATTAAGTGAGAAAACTACCAGCAGTCAAGTCCAAACAGAATTTGGATTAGACGAAATTGGCTTACTTCAGTCCAAATCCGTCATCCTGAAAACAGTTCCCTCCTAGTAAATTCAGAAGTGTTTTTACCAAAGCTGTTGATCAGAAAGCACCACAGAAGGCTTATGAGCAGGAGAAACCAGTCTTCCCTCAGCCACTGCTCAGAGTTCCTTTGGAAATGTGATCTCCATCCTCATGCACAGAACTACAGGCAGAGGGAGAGGCAGCCCATTTCCCTCTCTGGGACAGATTTAAGAGACAACACCTTCCTTACAAGGAAGAACATGACCTGTGAAGGAGCAATCATTCATCACGTTTAAAACCTTACACTCCAGCTGCCCTGCTAATTCAACACGCTAAGTCAGATTTACATACTCCTGTGTGTAATGTGAAAGGATGATAAGCTTGTAAACTCATTTGTAGCAGCGCACCAAGGGTCACGTTACCCTAACTAGAAGTTACCTACCATAGCAACTCCCTTGATCTGTACTGAATCCATGCAGAATTCATCTGTTTTACAGGAGCTTGTATTTTTTTCTAGGATCTTGCTCCCACTGAGATTTTGTTCAGAATATATACATACATGTAAACTTGCATATATATATATATGTAAGGATTTCACCTTTATTAGAAACATTATTCTTCAAGAATTACTGTTTTAATTAAAGCATTTCTTACTTTAAATAATGGTGAGCATTTCTACTGGGACACCTAGGATAAGTAAAACAAGAGACACACAACCCAATTTATACCAACTGTATTGATATCAAAATTAGAGTTGCATCAGACACAAATTTACTGAGGCCTGCAAATAGCAATACAGCAATTCCAGAAGCAGAAGAGTGAAAGGAGACTATTAAAGTCAGTAATACTGATAATCCACTCATTACTGGGTCAAAGGAAATTGCCATATCTGATATTATCACTTCCTATTTAGGATCACACTGCTAATTGCCCTCCCTTGCTCATGTTCAACTTTTGTTCGTAGCTGACCTTGCACTATTGTAGATGTTGATTCTTGGCCTTCTTTTTTTTTTTTGGCAAGCATCTATTTACTCATTAGAGGAAACAGAGCAAACAGAAAAGCTTTCTCTTGGATACCTCTTGGATAATTTCTTCCTGCATTTCAGAATGGGAAAGGTACATGAGAGCAGCTGTCCCTGGCAGCAGGTATTATTCATCCCTTACTTATGCCAGTGAACAAACTGACAGGATGAACGCAAGGAAAAGAAAGTCCATAAGATAACCTGAGGATGTGATCAGCACTACTGCAATGAGCTTTGTAAAACTCAATTCTACCAATGCTGGATGCACAGTGAGTGGTCTGAAAGCAGGCTGCTGCACACACCCAATCTCATCCTGCTCACTACTTTGCAAAACTGTTGAGGTAATGCAGTTATTGAGCAGAACTCTTCATCAAAACACTAGATTTTCAGAGATTTAATTATTTGCTTAAATGGGAAGCCATATCTATGGGTCTTAATGGTGCTGACAGCACTGAATTCTAATAATGTTACCTTTACTGGGAGAAATGCAGTAATTCAATTTGTCTCTTATTATGTCAGGATTGCCCTAAGATTAAATTAAATAAAACAAACAGCTTTTATCTTTTGATGCTTCACATCTACCTCACTGAAACTATTTTAGACTGCAGAAAAAAAGAATAGCTTTTTATAAGAGCACTGTTGGGAAGAAAACACAGATGCTAACCTACGTTGGTGCTTCCTCTCCCCCAGCTATTTAAAGAGCTCTTCTTCAGCATGTGATTAGCACCTTTGTCCTAACATGCATTTACTCTGCCAATGCCACTGGCATATCACTCCCAGCAATTGCTGATCTCCCTGCTCCACCCATAGGAAGCCCAGCTTTCCTTCTCTTCAGCCATTACTCCCACCCACCAGCACTTTTAAGTTCAGTACAACCACTCCCTGGAAACACCAGATGTACCGAAGGAGTCTTGACTCAGATCTTGTGAATCCAACAGAATTTCTCTGACTGACAAAAGAAAGTCACGAGTAACTCACTTGCTCCTTACCATCAGATATATCATTCTTGCAGAGGAACGTTCTGATTCTTCTTCCCCTTTTCACCCTCCCTCTAGCATACGGTAAATCAATCTTGGGAGAAATGCATAGTAACTAATAAAATCCATTTTTAGGAGTGCTCCTGTGCCCTTGCTGAAGCCAAGCTCTCATACAGGAGCATCTGTGAATATTATTTTCTACCATCTGTGGTTGGATAGGTGAATCTGTCTCATCCTGGCAGATCAACCCACTGTTATAAATGCCACTGCTACCAGCCTGGACTATATATCTGGACACGAGGCTATCTGTCTTCCAAACAAGTTTCTTCAGAACAGTGACTGGTAAGCTATTTTCTCTTCAGTAACACTGCTATATGAGTACATCAAACTCTTATCTGCAAACTGGTGGCTTAGTGACCATGAAGATAAGTTCAAGATTGAAGTCCTTACCTTCCCTGAACTATGTGGTCTGATCACAGGAGATGTGATATCTGTTTAAAGCTCTGGGAAGAAGCTTCTGCTCACGAAATTCTTGAGGATTTTATCAAAATATCACAGGCTTTACTACTTGCCACAGCAACTTCAAATGTCCAAATGACTATTTTTTTTTCATAGAATTTTTGTGAGTTGTTTTGTTTGTTTTCTAAAGCACAGCCATTGTGCTCTGTAGGACCCTAACCTCAAGCAGTGTATGAAATCAACAGATAATTTGGTAAAACAGCAATAAATCATTACAATTGCTTTTTGTGCTTAAGGCTAAGGCAAGCTTTGTTTTCTCATTTCTTACCTTATTAGAAAATGACTTTGCAAATGTTGTCTTTTCATATATGATGTGGACCTTAAAGCCAAACTCACTGTTTTAAACCAACAACAAAGACTCTTATATGTAAAGACTTACTCTCCTCTCCAGCATACACCTTTAGCTTTCCACTAGCTTTTTCGTGAATAGCTTTGTATTCAATAGTTCATTTCCTCTTGCCTTTAAGGTTTACTTTGCTTGTAACCAGGAACGTCACCTCCCTTTTGTCAGAATCAAGAATATTTGAATTTAAGGGAAGATCTATTAACTCTTAAGTTTTACTTTTTTTCTTTTCTTTTTTCTTTGTTGAATACATAGAAACATAATAAGGCTGGGAGTATTTTTGTATCTATTTACAAGTTAAGAGATAAACATGCATTTTCTTTTTATTCAAGTAACTTGATCTTTGCTGAGTTAGAAGTTAGTTCTGGCTTCTGTTATGTAGATCAACCTTTTCTAGTTTAGCTGACAGATATGTCCCTGACCTTGTGGCACTTAGTTGGATGAACACTTAGTGCAATTTGGTAACTCCTTTTCAGCTGCTCCCTGCCTAAATTATTGGGAAGGAATCTGTAGAGAGAGAACCTCTTCAAAGGATCTGTTTGCAAACCTTGCTAGATGAAATTAATTACTTCTTATTGATAAAGAATGCATGAAATTAATTGTATTGATGGCAATGAAGTCCTTGCAAGTCTGAAACCCAATGTTCCTCTCCATTGTGCATGCAAACTGGCAGCTATCATGCTGGTAGCCATCCTACCTCCAGTGTGGAAGGAGAAAAAAATATCAGAGTTTGTCCAGAAAAAAATGATAAAGTCCACAATGTTGGAAAAATGGATTTGTCCTTTAAGATAGTCTTTGTATCACATGAACTGCCCCTTCATTTCTCCAGGTATGATTAATGGATGCCTTACAGTGGCTACCTTCATTAAGTGGGTCAGCACAGGTGGAATGGTGCCATGAAAGTGATGATGCAGAATCAGTGGTAGATAAGTGAACTTTGTCGTATGTGGGCAAAGGGCCACCTATCTTCCAGTTATTAAAGCCATTAATATTTTAGAGAAGTATTCTAAAATACATTCTTAATTTCTATTGTGTAACGGAATGAGAAAAAAAAAAGGACTATTGGAAACACATTATGCACTTGTTTCCAATAACTCCACCATGTTTTTTCAACAGCTATTATGAGTATTTCCTATAATAGGCTCTATGATTAGTATCGGGAACACTTTCCACACTGCAATTATAGCTTTAATGAGTGAATGTTAAAATTTTAAAGAACATACTCTATACAAGCAAGCTTTTTGACCAGCAATACAGTGGTAGTAAAAAGCAAAGCTTAAGACATTTTACACTCTTAGAAATACCTCAATTAATCTAAAGGAAAATTTGCATAGCTGATTATACATATATTTTTCACTTGCCTTCTGAGGTGACCTGTAGTCTGAACCTTATGAGTTTTTCTGTTTTCCAGGATAATGGAGAGCATGGTACTACTGATAATAATGGACAACTAGATATTGAGAATTTAGAAGAGACAGCCACCAGCATTTTAAAGCCTTGTTTCTTCCTTGCTGAGTCATGTTCAGAACAACTGCAAAGCATTTGGGCAGATTCACCTTCTCAGTCAGTGTGTTTGTAAATATGTACATTTTGACTCCACAATCTGCTGCTAGGTGAAAGTATTCAGTTAGAAGATGCCTTACTGTTTTTCTATCTCATACAAAAGACAGCAAAAACAAGCATAGGGAGCAGAAGGTACGATTTTTACAGAAGTTAGAGAAGAGGAAAGATTCAATAACAGTTTAGAAAAGTTATAAATTTCCCTATCTTTGAATCTCAATGATTGCAATAATGTACTAGAGAATCCAAGAGATGATTATAACACTAACATCACTAATTTAACCATAGGGGGGTACGCAGAATTATATAATAGCTAGTTTCACAAAACTCCTCTTAGATGGAAAAAAGAAAAAAAGAAAAAATATTGCAGTATTTTAAAAAACAAAACCACATTAAAGAAATGCAACTTGACACTACTGGAAACAAATCACTCTTGATGTATAAAGTTTGGCAAAGAGCCTTAGAAATTGGGCATTATCATTGAGTTAAATTCTGTGCATTATATGTAGAACTAGATAGGCTGCCTTCAGAGACCTCCGTTTTCCATTAACTCAGAAGGTCAAAATCATCTTTGAGAGAAATGATCTGCTGAGTCCAAGATTGCATGGACCCTTAGTATGGAGAAATTTCTACCAGGGACATGAATTCTCACTGCAGTGCTAAAAGGGATTCCAATCTTCAGGAAAAAAGTGCACAAAGGATTTGAATGGTCCGAAGGAAATGTTCTGATTTTGTCTGAGATAACATTAAAATATCTAGACTTTAATATTTTCCTTAATGAACAATTCTGTGGGAAAGTATTCTACATCGTTACCAAATAGCTGGGGACATCAATGCGCTTGATTACATTTACAATCCAATTTCAAGCTATTCAGGAATAAACTGCCTCATACTGTATAGCAACATACTCTCTATTTCTCTATCATCTATTACTCTCATAATACTTAGGAATTATGGCTGTAGCACCATTTATGAATAGTTATGTTTCACACAGTTTTCATTGTTTTCATTGCTACTGATATCTAGCCTTATAAAATTGTACCATGCAGAACTTTACATATATAAATTACTCCAAAAGCAGATTTTTCTTCTAGATGCACAGCTTATTTGCCCCTTTTTTTTTTTTTTTTTCCTATGACAGAAACTTGAGATTTAGCTTCCCAATCCATATTTACATGAATGTAAATTTTAGAAATGTGATTTCTATTGTTCCCTGGCTGGCTTTTTGGCTGATCAGTTCTTAAAAAAATCGGGATGTTTGTTTTATATCCATATATGGATACTCGTATTTGGAAGATTTGGAATTAAAATTTATAGTTCTAGCTATTTGTGGGAGAAAAAGTGATGAAATAATTTGGTTTCCATTTATCTCACTTCAGAAAGCACTGTATATGTGTATGAATAACCCATGAAGGTCTACCTGAATAATTCACACTGCACTGTATGTATCATGGATTATTTGATCCAGTGGCATACATTCATAATGGAAAAAAAAAATCCCATACATAAGCAAATTTCAAACTGGTGACATCTTCCTTAGCCTCAAAGAAAGACTGATAACACTGAAAATTTCTTCAGTTACCCATGTGCTTGCTCACCTTCTATAGATGGCTCCTAATACCTTCTTGTTCTTTTAGTATGGCTACCCAAGGCAACTTTTTGGCTCCTAATAATCTCATTCCCTTTTCAGACTTAGGGTCTCTTACATATATACTAGTGAAATACACATTCTCCCTAGGGGAAATCTAATGCACAGTCTGATGCACAGCTTTTTGTTATAGACACAAAAAGCTCTATCTAGATTGAAAAAAATGTTCGCACAGAATCATAGTCACAGAACAATATGAGGGCTGCTCTGAAAGCAATGCCTCCTATTTTATTATGTTAGCCCACAATATCAGAGGCGGATGTTGGTGGTATGGCAGTAGAGGTTGGACCTTCCCACCAACATCTTGTTACACACTGTTGCTCTATGACAGATGGCAGCAGAGGGGTATTCTGACGCAATCTGACATCTGATGTGGAAGTGTGGATGAAGCAAACCTTCTGGCTATGAACATTCAACCAATCTTTTATCCACCAAACAGTTCACCTTTCATATCCAAACCTGTCCAATTTAGAGGTAAGGATGTTCTGCAGGACCACGTCAAAGGCCTTGCACAAATCCCAGTAGATGACAATCAGCTGCCCTTCCTTTGTCCACCAATAGTGTCACTCCATCAAAGAACATCACCAGATAGGTCAGGCTGTGCTGGCTGTCTCAGATCACTTCCTCATCTCACACGTGCCTTTACTAGATCGTGCTGTCTATGGCCTCATACAGTTTGGCCTTGAACTCTTCCAGGAATGGGAATTTCCATCTTTCTTGCAGAAGTTTTCAAATGAGGGAATAAGATAGCAATAAACTGAAATGAGTTGTAAGGAGAAGGCAGCAGCAAATCAGCTTACAAGTGTGTGGCCTCCAGCTGCTCTCTTCTGTGTTTTTTTTTTCTTTTTTTTTTTTTTTTTCTTCCCCCAGGGACACTCAGTGCAGCTGCAGCTCCTCATAGTTTCATAGTTTCCACAGAGCTGGCACCATGGGGTAACAGCACACAGCCAGCTGCTGCCCACTCTGGCTGGAGGGGATGTTCAGAGCAACCCATGCACTCTGCTCTTCACAAAGGATACAGATGGTTGCTTGTCACTTGTACTATTTCCATGCTTCTCCATTTATGGACCATTAAGTGTAAGAACTGGAGAAGAGGGCTGACCAAACTTATAGTGGAGTGAGGAAGGCAATGAGCTAAAATGTTTGAGAATTCCTTCTCTATTTCACTTAGCTAATAAATTTGCATCTGAAATATGAGAAATCCTACAAATGCTATCTTTGCCTGAAAATTGTCTTACAGAGATTGCTAAGGCATCACAAATCATAGACTTGGCTTGGAGGAGATTGTAAAGATTGTCCAGTCCCAACTCCTTGACGTGGGCAGGGCTGCCTCCCACCAGCTCAGCTGCCCAGGGCCCCATCCAACCTGGCCTTGAGTGCCTCCAGGGATGGGGCACCACAGCTTCTCTGGGCAGCTTTTTAGTGCCTCATCACCTTCTGTATTAAAAATTTCCTTCTAATATCTAGTCTGCATCTCCCATCTTTTGGTTTAAAGCCATTCCTGCATGTACTATCACTATCAGACCATGCTAAAAAGTCACTCTCTCTCCTGCTTCTAAGCAGATACTGGAATGCTGCAGTGGAGTCTCCCCATCAAATTCCACCAAAGCCAGAAATTAATTATTTTCATCATGTTGTTTTCTAACAGCTGTGTATATGAGACCACCTATCTGAGAACTATTATTGCCTTTTTCATTACGTGTTTTTTTCTGGTTAAGTGAAAAAGATTCCAGCAGAAAGCTCTCTCTTTTATTATACATGTGCACGCTCAGAGCAAACTCACTGCATGTGCTCAGTAACACTGGCATCCTGCAGAACACTAAGCCTGTGCTTGTGTCCTATAGTGCACGTGGGGAACAAATGTACATTGTAGAAATCTCATTATTAGCAAGCTGTAAGTTTTCAGTGATCAAGTTTTTAGCCATAGTACCAGCCTTTTGACATTTTCATGAGTCCATTCCTCTTAAAGAAATTCAAAAGAAAGAGAATTCAATTATATAGAGAAGTGTATGCATCAGCAAAAGGAATCCTCAGATCTTTGCCCACCTCATCAGCTTGTTCTAGAGAATAACTAGAAGCTATTGCAAGTGGCATACATTTTGCCCATAGGTTTCAAATATACATAGTAATAGAAAAAGTGTGGCAAAACTGTAAAACGTCCCTATTCAACTTATATGCTCTGAGAAGAAGCTCACATACTCTGCACCCATTGCAGTCAGTTCTAATTTCATTTTTTTTCTTCCCTCTTAATCTTTTCTCCCTTTGATGCTGCTTTTCCCTTCTATTATATCCCTATTTTCCCTGTCTGTCTCTGAATTTCAATGGTAAATTAATTCTAAACCAGACCTGGTCCATCAGCTACAGTCTGAATCCCAGCCTCTGGCTCTTCATTCTATCGCACTCAGTTTTCCTGACCACTTTTTGCTGAGCAGCCCCTATTCCCCCATTCAATTTCTTGCTGTCTCTCAATTGCATTTTAACTCTTAGGGAATTCTTTTCTAAATTCGTTCTTCCTTCATTTGCTTGCCAACTATTATACTAATTTATAATCTCAAGATTTCCCCTATTCTTTCTATCCACATTCAGTTCTTACAAAAGCCCTTTGTAGAGAATCTGATTCCTTATGTTCACCCCTTCCCCCCCCCATGCCTTGTGGCCCCACAGTTCAAGTGCTAGGCTTCTTTTGCCATCCTAGCATTGATACAGCAGCCCATACAAGCACCTTTCTTGATGATGCATGAAGACCACTACCCTCTCCAGAAGTCTTTAAGGACTCATTAGATTCAACATAAGAAAATAAGACCGCCACAGCCTAACAGCAGTCTGCCAGGCATAGCTAAGTAAAGTCAAACCTGCAAGTCATTTCTCTTGTGGTTGTTTGTAAGCCTTCTAACACTAAGCTAGCAACCATATCTCATCCTCAAAACTTGTTATGCTTTTTAAGCCTATCTCACCTGTGAGAAATGTATAATCACAGACTAAGTTCAATAACAGAGAAAAGCTTACAACATATAATCAAATAACAGGATAGCACTGGCAAAACTACAGCAGCACAAGTCTTAAGCAAGGATTCTGCTATGCAACTCCTTGTGTAATCATATTCTGTATTTACCTGGTAATAATGCAATGTAAAGATATATACCACCAGAAGTCTACAGTGGTAGTAACAATGTACATTTACAGAATTTTCTGTGGGAAATGAAACATTGAATATCCCTCCCTGGATTTCATATTTAAAGGATGAAGTGCAAATAGGCAATGCTAAAATGAAGTGTGTTATAGGTAGGACAAGATTACCAAAGCAATACCAACAGTGAAGTATTATGCTTTCAAATATGAACTGCACATTGTGCAGCACTGTGGCATAGATAATAATGCTTTATTGTATTAACCTTCAAGTGGACAAATACTTGTCTTTGTAGGAGCCGAATATATAAAGTTTATGGAGTCTTTAAAAAACATTGGCTTGAATTTGTTACTGTTCTGGTCTTTGTCGGAAGTGAACAGTCTGCTTTGAGCACTGGTGATGTTTGTCACTATGCAGGACTGCTTGAAAGCCCCCTGAGACTTGCACCTCTAGGAACAGCAAAGCTTCCAGAAAAAAAGGCAACTTTACAGCCTTTTAAATTTCACCAGAAGGACTGGCATCTGCAAACGGTTCAGCTAGCTTCACCAGCACACCACATGCTTTTCTTTCCCATTACTGCTATTCTCCCTCCTCTTGCCTGCAGCCAGTCCTCCTCTGCTGGTCAGGAAAACATAAAGGCAGTCCCCACCTTGCACCGAGCAGATGTTCTGGCATATAAACCAACAGTAAGGGGTCCTACTGAAAACAGAACTACCACTTACTGATGAGTGTTTTGCTTATTTTTAATGTAAATTCCGTTCTACTTTATGACATCTTAAAAAAAAAAGTCTTTAAAACTAAGAAAAAAAAAGCTATTTCCCCCTACTGTTTTTGTCATTTTCATTTAACAAAAAATTGATTCTGTTGCACCTCTCTGTTTCAGATCCAGATAAAATTAAAATGTTTTTAATTTGCTTCCACTGAGTCCTGGTAAGATCAAAGATGGTAAACAGAACTTTGGGAGTCTTGCAAAATGTGTCAGTTAGCAGACCGAAAGCTGAAGGAGGGCATTCTGATTTTTCTGATAAGCAAGTGGGTTCATAAAGGTTGAAAACAAAAGAGAATTCTGAGAGAAGTTAATAAAAAACTTCACCTAATTCAAGACATCGTAAATCAATTACTTCTACTCTCCATTACACTTGAATGATGCTACAGTGTACTATTATTTAAAATTATATACATTTGCTCACAAGAGAAAAATCCACTCATTTCTTCACTCTTCATAAAGTTATGTTGTACATTAAGATAGGTGCTCAGCAAAAATTTAGAAGCAATCTTGCCCTATGTGATGAAGATTAATAGCTTCACTATTCTTCTTTCCCTCCCTTAGTACTCACTCTCATTAAATGAATAAGTAAAAATTGTCAAAAGCAATGGAGAAATATTTTCCTTCTGTGAAAAAAAAAATCTCAGTTTGGAAAGTTTCCCGATGACAATATCCAGGATTAAAAGCAAAAATGGTGCATATATGTATATAATGTAAGATTATACTAACATATTTATTTGGAAGTGGAAACTGAACTGACCACAGATGAACAGGAGTTAAAGTATTTAAACAATTTTGGAACTTTGCACACTTTGTACTGAAATGGCAGTCTGCTCTGACATGGCAAAGCTAATTCCAAAAGCACTAATGTGGCTTTTTTCCTTTTTCTTGCAAAAGCTATGATGTTTTGTCAGCTTAGAGATTGTTTGTGAAAATTTGTATTGTCTGTGCTTTAATAGACACAAAATGCTTTGTCTGTAAACTACATCTACTGAAAATGGAAATGTCTTACAATACATAAGTAAAGAATGCCATGGTTTTGAATCAGCTCTTAAATACAGTTTTATCTGTCTTGGGAAATCAAAGATAGAAAACGCATGTATTTACTGCAGATAGCTAGTTTGTTTTACATTTTCTTTCAAGAAGGCTATTTTTGATGATGCATGCCTGTGCTCTGGACAAGATATCCAACAATGCAAACCAAGATTATTCTGTGGAACAGTGATTCTTTACAGTTCACAGAACCAAATGTATTTCATTCTTTACAGTTTACAGAACCAAATGTATTCTTATCTTAATCTCAATACATTTAATAATCCTGATACCCTTGATGCTTTCAGAATCACTCAAAGAAAAGAACTTATTGGTCAGCATCTAAATGACTAGAAGTTTATCCTCCTTACACTGCTACTGACCTTAAAACGTTTTCACCCTTCAGTTGCAAATAAGCAACTGCAATCTGCCATTGTTGATGGGCTTGTCAAGGAACAGGCACTATGCAGAACTTGAAGACGATGTTTAATTAACAGACATTGAGTATTATTGTGAAGTTGCAACTTGTAGCTCTAAAATTAAATGTTTTCTTAACAACAACAACAACAACATAAAGTAAACACTTTATAACAGTCTATTGAAGTACTGTTCATTCATATCTGGAATAACATATACTGTAAAAATGATAAAATTTTCAATATAATCAAATTTATTAAGTGATTTTATGTGTTGCACTGGCAGTATTTTGTGTAACCACGAATTTACAATGATTTGTATCAATATAGCTAAAAGCATATTTGCTATACGAAATTTTGTTTTTCAAGAGAGTGAATTATTGGCTCAGGCTTGGGTGAAAAGTCTAAGACTGTTGAAAAATACATGTTAGACTCTGGGAGCATAAGCAGATACATCTGCAGATGTTCACAGAGGGTGGTCTCCAATTTCATCCACCCAGGGCATTCTGTTTTGGGTACAGACTCTACTTAGAATTGTAATTAATTTTTGAGATACTAGTTATTTACTCTTCTTTATTTTATACCTTGATTAATATTTAGGATTTCATTAGCAAATATTTAAATAGACCTGACCCGATCAGGTTCTATACTCTAGAACAGTAGAGAGAAAGACTCGATCTACTAACAAAAGTCCTCTAAGAAACTGAGCTAATTCTCCCTCTATTCATTCTAAAGAATGTTGTGTCTTCCAGAGACAGTAACTCCCTATAGATTCCAGCTGTGTAAACAATAAGACAGGTACTAACAGCAACAATAGCAACAAATTACAGCTCTTCAATGACCACACAAACATGGGAGAACAAACAAATAAATCACAATCCAAACTAAAGTAAGAAAACCCTACCACAACAACACAGAAGACCAACCAACCAACCAAACAAATCCCCACTAAGTTTTGGAGAGGTTTTGGATATTGTTTTCCTTATTTTGGGTGTAAATGCCTCTTTATCACTTACTAGAGTAAATATATTTAGCTGTATAGAGGAACTGTATTTGGTACTTTTACATTACAGTAATTTTATTTTTCTGTTTCATTCACAGTTCTCTTAATGTTTCTCTTTACATCAACATGTTTTCTATTCTTCCGTTTCCTCACTTTTAAATGAAACCATGTTACCAAAAGCACTTCATGTGTAAAAAGAAGCTCCATGGGAAAAGTAAAATGAACAGTAAAAACATGAAGAGTTGCATTATAGCTAAGCCTAGACCTAATCATTCATACTCTATATGAATCTATATTCTCATTCTAATATTCTACATTAGAAATATGTGAGATAACTGCTGTGGTTTCTTTTTGATCAGTCGAAAACAAAGCTCATGCAATTTCAAATCAAAATTAGAAATAGAAATCTACATAAGTAGCACTGTTGTTTGCCTTTTCCTACCAACCCATGAGAAACTTGTGTGTAATACCTACATCCCAAAAAGATATACAGGAAGCATTTCCTAACAGTTCTGAATCTGTAAGTCTTCTGAGTGCTTACACCGCATATCAAACAAGAGTGAGGACAGAATGCACTTAGGTCACAGCTGCTGCTTGGTTCCCACTCTCACGCTATTAAAGGAGATCAAGAAAGCCCAAATATCAAACTGTTAAGGATACTTAGATGTGACAGGTGAACAGAGTCAGCAAACCTAGCAAACCAGAACATGCAACAAAACAGTTAGATAATGGTATTAACAGAGTAATGAGAACTTCCCCTCACCTTTTTCTTCATTTTTACATTTTTGAAAATGGCATGAACTCTCCATGTTTTTGCAAACATTGCACCAAATGCAGTTGTATATCCCACTGTAAGAATCCATGTTCGGACCTAAAAAATACATATATAAAAAAAGACAAAGCCATTTAATTTAATAATAATGTGGATATCACCATTTCAGCCACTTTTTTTTTTTCCCCCCTTAACAATTAAGAAATACTCAAAGAACTTCAGAAAAATGTTGACATTTCAAAATTGTATCATTTATTGTCATCTCAATTTTATTTTCCTCCCTCCATCTCCTTTTCAAATTTATGAGTAACAAAATTGCCTTTTTTTCCTCCCCACCTTTATTGTATTCTATGCTGGAAGGAACTAGTAGAGGAAAAAAAGGAGACTGAGACCATAAAAACCACCTAGGGAGCTAATATTAACAGCAACATTTTAAACAGAAGGGAACAGAGAAGTAGAGATATCATTCAGACTAAAGAAGAGGAAACTATAATGTGTGAGGCACACAACACTTAATGCAGACCCTGGGCATACTGGAAAGATACGAAAAGATGACCTTAAAATTATTACATAGGTAAAAATGGAAAGACAGGTTGGCAGACTTCAGGGCCAAGATCTGAATAAAAGATATTATCTGTAATATGGCTCTAAGAAAAACTTGTAAGTTTAGCTCACAGAGAATGACAGATTCTAACCCTAAACTACCTACACGTGTAAGATATATCTATCTAAACATTTTCATTATGTCTTGTTTCCTAAGGAAAACTGAAAGATTTTTACTAGAAAAAGACAAGATTAGTTTTTTTAAAGATTAAAATGACTTGTTTTTTAAATAAAGTCAGATTGGTCAGGGAGGACAGATCACAGTTTTAATGCAATGCCTCTCCCACCTCTAGCACCTGTGTGTCCTTGTTTTCTGACTTGGCTTCAGCTAAGCCAGGGACTTTCAGAATTGCAGCAAGATCTGCACAGCCCCCTCTAATCCCCTGAAATATTCTCTTTTCATTACCCTGTAGATGTGGCTGAAAACTTTTCTGCCCTGATCAGACTTTTCTTTCCCAAAGAGGGACCAGAGACCAGAGTATAGCAGGTGGAAGATAAATCGAGAGGCACAACAGTGAGCTGAAAGCCTACAACTGAACCTGGGCACCTGAAATACCATCAGAGGAGGGAATCATTTCCTTCTTCCTCTGGAGATTAGACCTGGGCTGTCTATCACAACAGAGCACTGCACAAATGGGAACGAAGAAGTAAAAATAAAATGTACTGTACACTGCAGATGGAAAAACTGAGGGAGAAGCGATGGCTATAGGAAGGCAAACCTAGACAATGGGAAAACAAAAGCTGTGTTTTGGCCGTGTTAATCATGCATCTCAGGCCACTAGAAATGTCTTTTGATTTAAAAAATCTGATTTGTTGAAACCAGGACATGTGAAAAAAGGATATATATCTTTATATGCTTGGATGAATTAGAAGCATATTTTGCCTTTGAAAAATTTCAAATCTGACTCCTGAAGAGTTTGAGATTGTTAGGACATGCATATAGATGACAAAGTAGGGATTGAAGTAAGATGCAGATCTTGGTGTCTAAGATAAATATTAGAAATAATGTAATTGTTTCACTGCTAAGTACATGCCATCAAGTGTTTGCCTTTCCGGAGATGTTCAGTACTTTCGTTTTTGTATTCAAAAGCTGTTTGTTTTTCTCCCCTCAAATTTTCTGTAGTATAAAAATTCTGTTTTTTTAGTAAACAGTGGTGATTGGATATCAGGGTGAACAAGACAGAAAAGGTAGGGACTCATTAAAAAGTAAATGGGAGAATCATAAGATGACTACAGTTCCTTAAAACAAATAAATAAGTAAATAAGTAAATGCATAGGGTCAGTATTTGTGAATTAGTGAAAGTGTAGACAGAAGAGGTACCTTGAGTCTTGGCAAAGAGGAATATATGTGAAAGGACACTCAAAACTATTGTCTGAAGAGGGAATGCACCACACCAGAGTAGCTGTTACAGTACTGTGCTTATTAGAAAACTTTAGGTTTACTTGTAGAGGACCGTTTAGATATTTGTTTATGTATGTGTGGTCATTGCGGTTTTTCAGTTGCATAGCTGCTATTGATCCTGAACATACAGCTCACTGATTACTGGTTAATCATGGCATTACCAAAATCAGTAAACCAACCCCAATTAGATCCAAGCCATATGAGTTTTGCCATCCATTGACATTCTTAAATACAGCAGTAAAACAGAAATCTAAAACAAAAAACAAAAAAACAAAAAAAAAAAAAGAAAAAAGAAAAAAAAAAGGAACAGATATTTAGGCTGGCAACACATTATTATTATTATTATTATTATTATTTTAATTTACTTAAATATTTTTTCAACTCTTCACTCATTATTCATCATCATACATTATGCTAATAACTTCACTGAAGCCACAATCAGATCAGCGTCAACAGATTTCAAAAACACATTTCATACCAACATATTCATATTAGCCAGTTACATCTTTTTTTAACTTCACGTGTACTGAGCTGTGACAATCATACTCAGCATTCAGTGTTTTTGCTGCTATTAATAAGTATTCGTTTCTTTTGTGTGCAGTTTAGTGATATATTTGGAAAACAGATACATGGTATTTTCATGTTTCTAAGGTGATTCTGATTTGTTCTTGCTAAAAGAATTCCTCTTGGGAATAGCAATAAATTCAGTTATGCTCATAATATGTTTCCAAGTGGGTATTCAGAAAAAAAAAAAAGATATTTATATCATGTTCAGTTCAAAAAAGTTTTTTGTTTTCCTGATCTGAATTATGCAAATTAGAATAATACAACTATTGGCTATACTGGAAGCATTCTGACTTAAAGGTATCAGGAAATTTACTAAAATGAGATCACTGTTGCTAAGAATGAGGTGGTTAATTTCAGAATAAAATACATTTTTAAATCCGAAGAAAGTGATCTTGAATTTGTCTGCTATAATTCATTAATGATCTATTTTTGAAAACACTACACATACACTCACGATTAGAACTTGTGCTTTTTATAAATTACTTGATAGAAACTCTTAAGGCACATTTCCAGTGGTAGCTAAAGAAGCTAGAAATCATTTCCTTAGTGGACAACATATTTGACCACCACTGACGCCATCTCACCAAGGAAACAAACAGTTCTGGTTAGTTTTCCAGTCTGTGGCTTGGGATAAATATGATGTTTATCTAAAACAACAAAAAATCTGCCTTTGTCAAACACTACTGTTTAAACTACTTTTATAGGTTTAATTAAAGAATCATTGCATTTATGAGCAGTGGTTTATATCTTGGAAGACTGTGAACTACAGCAACTTATTTCAATTTCCCTTTGCAACTAAAAACCTTCATTCTACTCTTAAGATGTTAAATACTTTTGATTTTAAGTATTATTCCATAAGCACCGATAGCTTAACATGCTGATTTAAGTTGCTTCCCTTTGAATCGTATTTCCTCTCAACCTTGAGCTGTCGCTGAATAGCCTATGTTCTGAGTGCAACTATTTGATATCTTCACAGAAATCAATCTGCACCTTTCCCACCGTCTTGCTGTGTGAATGGTGAAGTGGTTATTGTTTATATATCTAAGCAAAAATTTATTTATGTTTTTACCATTCATTACCAGCAAAATAACCCATACAGTTGTGAACAATGAATCAGTAAAGGGCAGTTGGGTAGTAGTGAAAACTTCTGAAGCATCCTGAACAAAAAATAATGCTACGTGCTTTGCAAATGTTGTTAAAAAGAAATAAAAGTATCTCTTTCTTTATACACTCTAAGAGCAAAGCACAGAAGCAAAAATACTATTTTAGGTAATGGCAAAAATCTGGGTTAAGAGTGATGTTTGAATTTAGATTAAATTGTTTAAATAAAATTACAATTTCTATTGAATTTATAGAATAAGGACACCTTGGAAAATTGACTGAATTGATGAAATGTAGAAGTTTCATAATTAAAGAAGTATCACTTTTTTTCCATACTGGACAACCAGGATACATAAATTCAGAACAACATACAGTCATGAAATGAAGAATGACAGTGAAGTTGCTGAGCTCACAAAAGCAGCAAGAATTTCAAATGCATTTGATCAAGAATTTAACTCCACTGTTAAGCTGAAGGAAAACTAAAATAAAAACTGAACATGCTATATCTTTCTTTTTGTGTTGCAGCTTCATATTTACTATACCAATCTACTTGCCAGTACTAAGCAAATAAGAAGAGTAAAGAATCAGAACTATTAATAATAATTTTTTAAAATATCAGCAATAATTTCAAAACTTTTTTGCATAAACAATTACAAACATCACCACTCCAGATGCTTTATATATTTTTTATTACATTATTTGAATATGGGACAGTGAAACAATTTAGTTCTTTAACAACTTCTTCAGTTTGCAAAATTTTAGCTTGTACTCCTGCAGAGGAATCATTCAGATTTTTGAATGTATTGTTCTTATTATCTCAAGATCATAATTTTAATGATTTCTTTCAAATAAAAGCCTTATACATATTTTTTTTTTCATAAGACTTGACATTCCCAATGCCCTCCAGTTTCAATCTGATTGATTTTGGCAATAATTAGCCAGTTTTGCACATGCGTCCCACTGGAAACTGCAGTAACAACAGGTCCTGCTGCAGCTGAGTACTGGTGCTGAGCAGACTGGTAGCATTTTCATATTAGATTTAGGCACTTTAAAGTGACAAACATGAGAACAAGTCACACTGTGGGTTTAGTTTCAGAGAGCACAATTATCTTTAAGTAGGCAACTCTGTTGATTTCTGTGGACTATTCATAGGCTTAAAATTAAGCACCTTCTATTGCTGGCAGACTGGAGACATGAGGGATAATAATGATGAACAAAAGTGTGACATCTCAACAAGTTTTCCCTGGGGCTTGATCCTGCTTCTATTAGCAACGGCAAAATTCACAGTATGAGTGAAGGCAGGCCCCAGCAAATGGGTTCATTGAGTTGATTTTTATACTTCTCTCTTTTATCTCAAACATTTTATGACATGTTTGCTCTTTTAACTCATTCTTTAGAATTTGTGTGGCACCAGCACAATTTTACAAGTAAGTGACAATAACATTAGAGAACTGAATCCTGCTGTTTCCACATAAATTAAGTGTAGTGGCTGTTCACATGCTGTGAGATCTCCTGTAGTGATTTCTTAATATATTTCATACTATTTTTGAGAATTATCCAAGGGTAGTGTAAAAGATATTATAATTGCCCGTGATTCTATGACAGGTCTTTAAAATCTGTTATTGTCCCACTGAAAGAGAGGTAAAATGTTCTAAAAATATTACCTTAATAAATTGCTTGCAAGGTTGTTGTGTATTTGCTTCAACATATGAAATAATTTTCTTTCAAGGATTTATTCAGCTTTGTAACTTTTCCCTCTACATTTTTTTCCCCAAGAAAATGTCGTTTACTAAAATAGAAGCTGATCAGGCTCATGTCAAACTCAGTAACAGAACTGCCTTTGAATTTAATAGGAGTGAGATCAGTTGCAGATTGAACCACAGTTAGGACAATTATAGAATCGATTATACAGAAAAGGGAGATTAAAATTAACAGCTAGACAATTAAGAAGGAAATAAACTAAAGAATACATGCAAAATGAAGAAAGGCCAGTCTAAAGTACAAAAAAAGGCTATGATTTCCAAAGACAAAGAAATGGATTAGGTGTCCAAATCCATTTTGCAGTACAGCATGAATTGAATGTCTATTGTATTTTTTTTCTAACCAACTTTAAACAATTTGAGGAAAATAATTAGGCAAGTATTAAGTCCAAAAGAAGGGATGGGAGAACCAAAGAACTTATAGCAATGTCTGAAGAGTATGAAGGGTAGGAATAAAGAGTATAATCCAAACCGTTCTATAATTCTATGATTCTATTATCACTTGCTAACTGAATACATTTTATAAAAAATAATATGTATTAACAACTACTTCATGCATCTACTTGAAAGAGATCTATAACAAAGAAGAGGTGACTGTGCTTCTCCCATGGGTCAGAGAATCACAGAATGATGGGGTTAGGAGGGACCTCTGGTTCTATCTGGTCCAATCCCCTGCTCAGACATGGTCATCTAGAACAGAGCATCCATCATCTTTTGAAGATCTCCAAGGAAGAGACTCCACCACTTCCCTGGGCAATCTGTGCCAGTGCTCTGTCACTTGCAAAGTACAGAAATGCTTCTTGATGTTCAGAGAGAAACCCTCGTGTTCAAATTTTGCCCACTGCCTTTCAGTGTAGTAGTCTTTCAGCCCACATTAGGTTGAACTTGCAAAGACATTAGTAGTCTTAAAAGTAAGCATGAAATCCTCAGTAGAATGTATTACAGAAGTCTAAATATTATTATCATGTTTAATATTCTATTTTAAGTAGCTCTATTTCATACATCTGCTTCAACTCTATTCATAGGATATGCCACTGGCATTGCTAATTTTGAGTCTCTCTCTTCCATTAATGAATGCTTTAAATTATTTTCCACTTGCTTGCATTTTTCCAGTTGGCATCACTCTTGTTTCACACCCTTACTTCAAGCTTCTCTTTTTCTATGACACCATGGTAATTCTGAGATTAAAACAAAGACAGATCATCCTCCTTTTCTCTCCCTACCTCATGTCTAAAGCAATTTATAGTTCAGATACGTACAAATTTAAATAACGTATTGCTTTTCTTCTTGTCTGTACAACCAATTATATTTCTATTAAGTAATACATGATGTAACTGCCACATACTGCACTGACCACTTTCTTGAAATATTTTATTTTAAATAGTTTTAATTCCATGCAATTGAAATCTTAAATTTGACATCTGATCTGCAATTCAGACATGGAACTAAATAATACTATGTTTGGTATTATAAACTCCTATTATAAGTACACAAATTACTATGTATTTTGATATACCCGATTACTTTTCCATAGAAAATGGAACATAGTATCAATATAAAAATGTGTTATTTTGAAAGGAATTACCCACACAAGTACATAGTCCACAATACAGAATTAAAAGACTTATAACAGCCCTATTCATCAAATTATTTGACCACATGATTAAAGTGTTTTGCTGACTCTCAAAACATTTAATACTTGGTTCTGGTTTATAGAACTCCTCCTTCAAAAGTGGTACAATTTATGGTACAATTTACTAAAGAAATCCTTTCAAATTTTCAGGTGTTACTGGTATAATCTTATATTGTGCTTCAGTGTCCTTGGAATAATATAGAATAAAACATAGATTCAGTTATATTTAAGGTGCTTCTATTAGAGTTATCAGAAAGTTATCAAAAATGACACTAATATAGGATGATCTCTATGTTTACTATATCTATATACTATCTCTAAGAAAACACTTATCATATACATACAGCTACTCTGCAGAGACCTAATAATTTAATGATTTTTGAAATACGGAGGAAGAATAAGGTGATTACTTAGCTTAGAGAGAATAGCGTTAATGATAGTGTTTTAGATTTGCATGTACTTACAATGGCTGAATCAAAATTTTGATTTCCCTACAGAAGAAACAAAAATCTGCCTCTTTCAACGTGGTTCTTCTTTGCGCCTAAGTTGTTCCATTTGTACCCACATATTTTTGGCTCAACAGCTTTTTATGATCATTTTCCGTTCTAGTTGGTTCTTTTAAAGACTAAATAACAGTTTTTCATAAAATGTGAATTTTATATCGATCTCTAATATGGTTAGAATGTGTATTAAAAATCATGCCTTGCCAGGGAAGTGAATGATCAAGAGATATTTGTACTGGTCTAATCCTATAAAAGTACCTCAAAGTACTCTTTATGAAACCAGTAAGCTTGCTGCCCATATGGAGAGATGGAGGTTCATTACATGTTGCCAAGTGAACGCTCTGTACTCAGTACTCAGTGGGAGTTTTTTGGGAGAAAGGAGAGACAGAAGAGTTACAGAACAGAAAAGTGAGTTTGTCTACCATATTTATGAATTCACCAGCATTAATTCAGTGTTTCCTAGATACTGGGAAAGCATTTTGCCATGTTGAATGGAGGCCATGGAAAGATTGCTTGTAGAAAGAAAATTGTTCATTGAAAGCTATCAATTACCAGCTATTCCACTGAAAAAAAGATTATAACAGGAGGAGAAAAATTTTGAAATAACTGTTTTAATGAGCAGGAGGTTGGAAAAGTATCCTGATAACTTGATTCTAGAGGTTTTTTTGCATCTGTGATTCTTATACTAATCACTGACAGAGCTGGGATTCATAAGATAAATCAAAATCCACGTACACGAAAGCATAATCAGGAATGATTCCATAATGAACTGAAAAACAGGAAAGCCAAGACTGAGGTGAAATCCCATATTTTCAGCTCTGTTTACATAAGATATCCATTTAAGGTATATGATAATATTTCCTAATCAAAATTTGGCTTTGAGAATGCAGTATTCTGCTCTATCTCCTTTCTTGTGGATCCATTAGGTAAAGCTGATCCAAAGTTATTTAAGAGTCTGTACAGATCTCCTCTAGAAGAGACTTTGGTTCTGTTAATCATCTTCTACAATAAATAAAAATGTCTTTAATTAAGATAAGGTGACATATTCAAATTTACATTCATTATTTTTAAAATGAAGATAAGTGAGACAGAACAAAGCAACCCTCATTTAAATTTTGTTGCTTTTAGAGTGTGAGAGTACTGGTTACACTTTGAGAAGAAAATCAGAGATAAAATCAGCTAGCTGAAACATTCTGGTTCATAGGATTTTGGAAATGTTTGCTCATTTTTCTGTGATTAGACTAAGCTGTTTCACATTTAAAGTAGGGTTTTAAATTTAGTTTTACATAGCTAATTCTGGATGGAAACCTGTTCCCTGGAACAGCTCTGTTCCGATCGGTACCTCTGATTCCTACTTTCCTTCCTTCTGCTCTGTAAAGCTTGGCTTCTTCAAGAGGAGGACAGTGAACAGCCTACTCATGCAATGGTCTACAGCCTAGCAATGAGGCCTTAAAGTCTGAATGTAAGCGCTACACAGCTAAATAGACAACTACAATCTGAACTCCTTGATACTAGATTTTTCTGCAAAGGAAGATGAAAAAAGAATGGGAATTGATATCAATAACTGGCTTCTAAACGAACACTTCTGATCCTTTAGAAGATGGTTCACACACACACACACACACACAAAAAAAAAGATTTCAGTGGAAATGCTGAGTCACGGCGTAGAACAGTGAGTGAGCACCTAGTGGGAAGGCAGGACCAACCCAGGGGAGCTCATCTGCATGCAATGCACCTGAATGACTGGAAGGGGGTGCAGGCAGGATCCACCCTTTCCCAGACCTCATTTAAAGGTTTGCAGTGGAGGTGTGGGATCCTTTTGGAGATCCCTGCCTACGTAAGGCCATCCAAAGGTAAGCAGCTTTTTTTCCTTTATTTTTGTCTCCATAGCTGCTGCATTTGTGTTTGTCCCCATTTGCTGCAGCCAAAGACTTTGTTGCCTGCTATTACCGCTGTACTTCCCATCACATTACAGCATTACAAAGATAATCCCTGGATAACAAATGAGTGCTGGTACCTTCCACTTTGTATTCGTCCCTATAGATACTGAGCTTGGGAGAGATGAACAGGATTTTCCTTTCAAAGACTTTGAGGAAACTTTTTCTATTCTGTATACAGAGAATTTGTGCTCTAGTTGCAGGACTGTTAGGCTTGTGTGAATTTCAAGTCTAGCTTGGAAATAGCAGTAGAAGCCTTTGAAAATTCAGAAAAGTACTGAGTAGAAATGTTTCAAGCAGCTGTCATGAAGTATGAATATGGAATCTATAAGGAAAACATAGTAGCTTTGAAGATTTTTATTCTAATTTCATAGGCACAGCATTTAATGCAAAAACTACGCATGTAATTTCAAAACAAGAAGATACATTGACATTTTCAGTCTGAGGTAAGTTCCTAATGCATATGAAACTTTCACAAATAATAATACAGCTTTATGAATGTGTCAGAATTTGGCCTCAGAAAATATTCCTGGAAAGAACTAAGAGAATCAGTTATTAAAAGGAATAAAGCATCCAAATACTGACCTCTTCCACTTACAAATCTAGTAAAGCTTTCTGCCAGACAATCTTAAATTCAAATACATGGAATTACTTACTGTGCAGAGTGTTTCAAATGTCTTTTCAGAGACAAAGGATCCATCAAGACCAAAAAGAAAAATAGATGCATAAGAAAGCATTCCTCCAAGGATAATAAGGTTGTTCATGTAGGGACTGGACATCTTTATTAATCTATGGACAAAAGATGATAGTGCATTAAAGAGATGATTCTTTTAGAGCAATAAAGAAGAACTCTTTGTAACCTTCTTATAAACCTTCCTGTAGAACTATAAGCATGCACATTTGCTTTTTTATAAACTCTACCACTGTTTCAGGTTTTTGAATATTTAGTGAAAAGTGTATCCTCTTTTACCAATGGGTTAATTAGACAGAGTAATGTTAACAGCACACAGTCAAACATAACTTCTAAAAAATCAGAGTTTATGAACCTATAAAAAAGTTGTTCTAGCAGGCATTTGTTTCAGTATGTGTGTATATAACAGTAATTCTAACTAAATAATTCTAAATTATAACTCTTCTGCAGTTTAGATATTTTCCTTAACAAATATTAATGGCAAACTCCACAAACTTGGCGTTCAAATATAGAATAAGTTGAGACTGAAGTAACATGAATGCCTTACTTCTGATTTCTGTTTTTGATGTTAAAGAACAGGAAAGCACTGGCCATTATCATTCCCAGGATTGTGAGGGCTGAAAGGATGCTGTAGAGTGGTAGAGAGATCTTCCGTAGCTCCTCCTGTATAATTGTTTTGTCCTTTGGAGGTTCAAGTCCTAGAATTACAAGAAGGAAAAAAAGGCTAGAGTTCAATCAAACATAGAATTTCTGTTAGAAAATATCCCTCTCCTCAATACGCTATGTAGATATAGCATATTTAGCAAATGTAAACCACATTCCTAACTGATGAAAATACTGACTTTGATAGACATGTTAGTCAGGTTGATTGACAAGAAGGTTGGTATTTCTGGAGCAGATTAACATGATCTTTGGGAAAAAAAAACAAAACCCGAACAAACAACAAAACTCAAATGCGGAACCTTGTAAAATATATGCCTATTTTCATTTTAAAATGTAAATAACACTGAACTAACTGTAAAGATTGCTAGGAGGTTATGCTTTTCTGAAGTAAGTGACAGAAATGTGAGTGGAAAACAAAGTACATTTTTTCTCAGCATACTTTCATTACAAACGGGGCAAATTCGAATGGCCATTCCAGAAACCCACCATACCTGCAATCAGTGCAGAGAAATCTATAACAGACATAGGGCTGTGGGAAGCTGAAGCACAGGAGCAGGCAATTCCTAAATGTCAGAAGTCAAGCAGGCAGGGTGAGAAGTTCAATTTGGTTGAGCAGGGATCTTCTAGAACTATGTGAAAAAAGAAAGTGTATGGCTACTGGAAGTGAGGTTGGGTGACATGGGAAGACTACAGAGATGCTCTTTGCCACTTCAGGGAGAACATTGATGTGGCCAGTACTTTGCGAGACAGCAATAAGGGCATTTTTACATATGTTAACAGTAAAAGGAGGACCAGAGACAATATTGGTCCATTACTTGACGAGAATGGTCACCTCCAAAATAGGGATGGTCCTAGATATGTATATGGAATGGGTGACAAGAGGCTGGAGAGCAGCCCCATGGATAGGGGGCTTCTGGTTGATGGCAAGTTGATCCTGAGTCAATAGTGTGCTCTGGTAGCCAAGAGTCAACCATACTCTGAAGTGCCAGAACTGCCAGCTCTGTGAAAGAAAGGATTCCAACTTTGCTTTGCACTGTGCAGCCTCACCTTGAGCACCAGGTGCAGATTTGAGTACCACAATACAAGAAGAACATAAAACTATTAGAGAACGTCAAAAGGAGGGCAACAAAGATGATGATGGGTTTGGAGGGGAAAACATATGAGAAGCAGCTGACATCCCTGGGTTGGTTCAGTCCAGAGCAGAGGAAGCTGAGAGGAGGACTCATGGCAGCTGCAGCTCCTCACAGGGAGCAGAGGGACAGCACTGACACGTGGTGGCTGGTGAGGAGTGATCTTCCCCAGGAGTCTGCCTCGGGACTGGTGCTCTTTAACGTCTTTATCAGTGATGTACATGTTGATATTGAGTGCACTCTTTGCACATTTGCAGACAGCACTAAGCTGAGTGGTGCAGCTGATAGGACAAAAAGAAGGGATGCCATCCATAGAGACCTGGGCCTGCTTTTTAAGCTTGTCCATGTGAACCTAATGAAGTTCAATGATGCAAAGTACAAGGAAGGTGTTGCACTTGGGTTGGGGCAATTCCAGATATGTGGAATAACTCATTGAGAGCAGCCCTTTGAAGAAGGACTTGTAGGTTCTGGTGGATGAAAAGCTGGATGTGAGCCAGCAGTATAAGGCTTGCAGCCTGTAAGGCCAACAGTACTCTGGACCATTTCAAAAGAGTAGTGAACAGCAGGACAAGGAAGGTGATTGTCATCTTCTCTGCCTTCATGCATCTCCACCTGGAGTCAACACAAGAAATATGTGGAGCCTTTGGAGTGGGTCCAGTGGAGGGTCACGAAGATGATCAGAGGACTGGCACACCTCTCTTACAAAGAAAGGATGAGAAAGATGGGTTTGTTCAGCCTAGAGAGGAGAAGACCTCATTGTTTCCCTCTAGTACTTAAAGGGAGCTTATAATCAGAAGGGAGGCCTAATAGTGGTAGGACATAGTGGAAGGATTTTAAACTAATAGAGGGTAAATTTAGATTAGAAGTTCAGAGGCAATTTTTCACTCAAAGGGCAGTGAGGTTCTGGCACAGGATGCTCAGAGAAGCTGTGAGTTCCCCATCCCTAGAAGTGCTGAAGGACAGGTTGAACGGGGCCCTGGACACCCTGATCTGGTGGGTGTCAGCTCTGCCCACAGCAGGGTTTTGGAATTAGGTGACATTTAAGGTCCCTTCAAACCTAAGCCATTCTGTTTAAGGAATCCTTGTGGGTTCAATCCAAATCAGGATATTCTATGATTTTGTGATTCCAAGCCATATGCCTGATTGAGAGTCAGCTACTGCTAATGAAAGTCATCTTCTGCTGAGAGTGTAGAGGAAGTCCACATGTTAATAGAAGCAGACTGGGGACTGGAAAGAAGATGACTAGGAGATATGGCAACACAAGCCACATCCTTTTTAAGGGCCTTGGGAGTACTACTGGGCTGAGCACTCTCTTTAGCCCTATTTCTTAAATACCAACTTAAATAAAGCTAGCATTAGTATTTTGAAACTATATTTTCTAACTGTCTAGTAAACCCCTCCCAAAAAAAACCAGTGACTTCCTTCTCATTTGCAAGTAAAGTAGATGAGTAACTTCTGGGAGGAGAGGAACTGGGAGAGTGGGAGATGAGGAAGAAATTAAAACATTATTGGTTGGTAGAGATGAAATGGATGACGCATCTGTAGCTTGTTGAAATAATAAAAGATATACACATATCAGTTTCCCATTATTTGAATGGAAAGTATCAATACAGTAAAACTAGCAATTTTTTTTGTTAGATTTCTCCTGCTTTTAAGAACAGCTTATTTCCTTTTCTCTGTATACAGTTTCATAGGGTTTTTAATACCAAACAGCTCCAACAGATCTCTAGACAGCAAGCTATGTCCATGTCACTCTTGTACTTCTTCCGAGTTTCCCATCTTACCTTGGAACCTGATGCTGTTGTTGATTATTTCCAGAGTGTCAGCTACAGCATTGTACTCTCCCACCTTCACTTCCTTTCTTTCTGCAGAGAAACAAACAAGAGCGATTGTTTATGGCAGCTCACATGTTCTCAATTATTTAACTGATTTTGCCTTCTTTTTGACAATGTGTCAAAACGAAGAGAAATATGCTTGAAGTGCATGAATTATTAAAGCAGAATGCCAGTCAGCTAACATCATTAAAAGAAATATTTCTGATTCATTTTGAAGAAATGCAACGGATTTTTAAGAACTTATTTACATAATCAGGAAATTGTTGTTACTGGGCATAGACATCTTCAGCTATAAGATCACATGCTTACTTACTGGCTCATGCTGAGTGGGACACTTAGTTGAGAGATCAGATACAGCGAAATCACATGTTCCGCTCTCATTTGAACAGCCACCTTATCTTGCTTTAGTGAGGCATTTCCCAGGGAAGTTACAGGCTCCAGCCTGTATGGAGTAGCCTGGCTAGTTAATAGGTAACTGGGAATCTAATCTCTTACTCTGACTGGGAATTAGCAACTCATTAGTACAATGACTGAAAAACATACTGCATTATTTAATCAAACTCAAATTGCAATTGAGCTAAAATGTTTACTGTTACTTTCATGTGCATTTTATGATTAATTATCATATATTTGATTTTCTTGTACCTAGTGTAGATATAGCAACTTAATATGTTCAGATACTGCCTTAGCTACTGTTGCAGGTAAACATTAGTCCCAGCCTTTTGATGACATCTGGCACCAATTAATTTCTGCTATTTTTGTCAGTTTTTTTAGTACTATAGAGAAGGACAGAAACTTACTAAATTGTCAATTTTACACAGAAAACATTGAAATTTTGGTGTGAAACAAAAAAAAAAAAAAAAAAAAAAAAAAAAAAAAAAGCAAACAACAGGCACATTGGTTACAGTGTTCTTTGAGCTGGCTCAGTGCAGCCAAAAATTTTCCTTTGGGCCTCTATCTCTGGGCGTGCACAGCCCTATTTGCATGTAAATTTTGAGCTATGACCCTATTTGTGACACTGATTCTGGGAGCTGATGATCATGAACTGGGTGCCCAATTTGAAAAGACTGTATTTTACCCAACAGATCCATATTAACCTTTCCTCCTTTCTCACTCAAAGCAATTCTGCACTCTTCATCTCTGCTGAATGGAGCAGCTAGCTCCATTTCAGCAAAATCTGCTGGCTGATTAATGTTAGTCTGAAAGCTCACAGGAAGCAAAAGTTTTCCTTATATAAACTGTATTACCTATTGTTAAAATTGTTTATGCACAATTGTACACTGGGTTGCAAATTCAGCAGAGAAACACAGGCATTTGCTATACTCCCATAAATTAGAGATTGCAGTTCTGGAAACTGATACACCTTTCACATGAGCATTGGACATTCTTAGAGAGGTCCTAAGACTAGTTTGACATAAAAGCGCAATCTCCTGGTTTTCAGCAGCAGTTTCCAAAGGCCTGCCCATAAAAACAACTTATTTTGCATGTAGAATTATGTAGACAGTTAAGAACAGTTGGTGCTTCCTGACACAGCCTGAAAATTCTTTGGGAGACACACATATATAAATCTTTGTTAGTCTCAAAGAATGTTACCTGCACAGCTGTCATCTGAATACAAAAATGGTTACAGCTAAAACCTGAACAAATTCACTATTGTCTTTATTAGTAGCCTTTTGTCTTTATTAAAGTTACAATCTATGTGTCTAAAACTTAAAAAAAAAAAACCAAAATAAAAAGTTAGAAATTAGAAAGACAAACCTCAGACTGTGTACCTATATCAATTTGCACATTTGATGCCAGACAGTCCACATCATCTACTTACACCAGATGAAGAGGACATGCACCTTAGTGCCAATCTAGCCACAACCTTACAGCAACAGACTAATGAAGAGTGAGAAGAGTAATTGTTCCACATCTATTTTTATATGAGGCAGTTACTGGGATTTGTTTATATGAAGGATGCACGTAATAAGTAGGGAAAAATACACGAATGACAGCCTAAACATATGCTCACTGATTAAGGTACTGAAAGGGAGAATTCTGTGATATGACCTACAATGCCACTGCTTTTCAACGTTTATAAATTCTTACACAGCTTCCTTCACAAGTAAAAACAACACGGAGGATATGCCTATGATGGTAAGTGTAATCTAGTATAACAACTTAAAGTAGGCCGAAACTTGTTAGATTAGTTTGCAGGAGCTAGCCCTAATAAGAATGGAGATCAGTAGAGATATCTGGAGAAGTGAATTTCCATTGTGTATAAAGCCGGAGATGAAGAGTCTTTGGGATTTATATAACCAAGAGTGTAAAAAGTACAGAGTGCTTAGTACTGAGGAAACACATTAACAGTGATGGAATAAGGGAAAAGGACCGTTCATATAGTGTACATTGAGGTTTACTGAGGTCAAGAGATGCCATGAAGATTCTTGATATCTTAAGTATTTGCATTCAGTGGAAGGTAGTCTATAAGGAAAATAAACTCCTGTTTTCATTGGCAGGAAAGATGAAGTCGTCATATTGTGATATGTTTACAGGAGTGCTGGTGTAGAAAACACATCTACAGCTGCTGAGTTTTCAGTCCCCAAACACCAAAAACTGTCCAGTGAGAAAGTCTCTTCCAAATCTTAAAGGAAGTAGAGAGTCAGCAGTATGTCTTGCAGCTCTTTTGTGTAGGCCAATACAGATAAGGATGGAACTGCAGGCTCCGCTTCTCTCTATGCCATTCCATCAGGTTTCCTTTAGAAATTCTGAATGATTCAAGTCAGTATGCTGATCTTATGCTTAAGCTCTTCTGTATCAAAATTTATGTGTTCAACAACAAGACAAGGAGAAGTGGAACTCCTTCAAATAAATACACCAAGTGCTTTTACACAATATCCAGAATACAACGTGTACTTATTCTTCAGTATTTACATTATTTTAAACTTGTTTCTCTTCCATACTCAAAATAAAGAGACCATATTGAATCTCTCCTGCTCAGAATAAAATAGGAAACAAAAAATGAGAGAGAATATATTTTCTGAGATGTTTGTCAATGCTGCAATAGCAAATTCATTTTAGAATTTGAATCTGCAGCTGTTCTTTCACACAAGAACAGAAGAAAACATTAGCAACTAACCAACTCAGAGAAAACTTGCCCAGAAATATGTCACTGCAAACTACGTCTAGAAGAATTATTAGCAACTAATCCTTGCTGTTAAATAATTGTCACAGAATAGATTACATTTATTACCAACGTGAAAGCCTTTTGCCAACTAAGAATTGAACTACTCTTAAGAGTCAATTAGAATTCTTTCTTTGACATGTGTTATTACGGAATTTTATAGCCCACTTTAGGCAACTGTGGAAAAATTGACACACTACCACTTAATTAACTGGGCCACATTTCATAAAGGTAATACAACTGATATTTAATTACATAACAGATCATTAAACGTTCTTGTCTAATGAAAGCAAAAATATTCCTGTAATGGACATCAAGTGAACAAACTTATAAAAATGCACAAGAGTACTGTGATTGCCAATATGACTGATAACCACTTACATGGAGAATTTCTAGATGAGTCTATGTTTAATTGCAGTTCTTTCTTCTATATGTCATAATTTCCATTTCTGTTACACTTTCTTATGCATTTATTCACATGTTATGAAAATAGCTTTTAGAGAGAGGTATTTAAGGAGACAGAAAACATGAGGAATCTTTCTTAATTTCTTGCAATGCAAAAGAGGTGGGACAGATGTGCTTTCTTTGCTTTCTTCCATGGAGACAACAGTGGCTAACTCCTAACAATGTAGCGCTTGTATGTATCTATGCACCTTTCAGTATGGTGCTTATACTGAAATGGTACATATAACTCTTGTTGTGATGTAGTTAAATCAATATAAAAATGTTCACATCTATATAATCACCAGTATAATTTATGCCTACAATAATCACAGAATCACAGAATGGCCCGGGTTGGAAGGAACCTCAATGATCATGAATCTCCAAACCCCCTGCCAGAGGCAGGGCCACCAACCTCTCCATTTCCTCATTTAATACTAGACCAGGCTGCCCAGGGCCCCAGTCCAACCTCGCCTTGAACATCTCCAGGGATGGGGCATCCACAACCTCATTCACAGCCTGTTCCTGCACTTCTCAACTCTCATAAGAACTTCCCCCTGACATCTAACCTAAATCTTCCCTCTGTCAACTTAAAACCATTTCCCTTTGTCCTGTTGTTATTTGCCCTTTCAAAGAGTTGATTCTCCTCCTGTTTATCAGCTCCATTTACGTACTGAAAGGCTGCAATTGGGTCACCCCACATCCTTCTCTTCTCCAGGCTGAACATGCCCAGCTCCCTCAGCCTGTACCCAGCTCCCTCAGCCTGGGCACTCTGAAATAAAGCAGTTTCCTAGGGGGTTACAGAAGGATGTACATTGCTACTTGCATGATTTAATGAATTTTTGTCTAGTTGATCATGTAAAAAATGTGTATAGTCCAGCAGGATAAAGATGGACTTACAGGTCTGCCCTAGCATTACTGTTGGCTCCCAAACCTCGTCACTCTAAAAGGTAATTAAGGACCTCAAAGTCTAATTGACATTATTTGTACTTTCTTCCATTACTGCTGCATTTTATGAAGTGCATTTGCAGTTTGCAAATGCAAGTGTGTAAGTGATTAGCATTCACTTACCAACAACTAAAAGTTTTTAAAGTAAACTTAATAAATCAAATATCAAAACCTTTCCAGGTGGGAGTCACTGAGGTTTCTCCTTTAGAGGTCACTTAGGTTTTTCTCAACTTCAACAAAGCAATAAAGAAGTATTACCCGAAAGAATGCCTCTGTGTCGCTACTTTAAAAAGCTGTTTCCAAATTTCCCTCATTTGACCTTTTTGTCTAGTTTGTTTGTTTGTTTGTTTGTTTTTCTGAATTCTTGGGTTCCAGTTTATACATCATACAGAATGCTGTTAGAAAAACAGTATATATGCTATATGATAATTACTCTTCATTGCCATTTCTCAAGTCCTATCTTGCATTCATCTATAAAGCAAAACAGACAGAAAGGTTAAGCTAGCCAAAGGCCAAATTGTGTATGTCAGCCATAAAGCCAGGATAAAAGCTAAGAAGTCTTATCTGTGGGCTTATTTCACTACATTAGCATGGTATTTAGCCAACAGGAAACAAAAAGTATGCAAGCAAGCAAGTTCATAAAATGACATTAAGTGCTCTGAACTCATCAAAAATCTCATCCAGTTTTATAGCTCAAAAAGATTTTTCCATAAAAAGTTCAACCATCTGCATCCTAAATAGCTTATCAAAATTAAATTTGCTCATTATTTCTAACTTTTGTTTTCATCTTCCGTATTGTATATTTGCTGCCTGTTTTACCTGTTAAACTGACTTCTAGCTTTGCTTAGCAATTTAGTAATGTAGTTCATGTGGATTTAAATTTATCTTAGGTATTTGTATATTACATATCAAAGTGCTATATAACAAAATAAAAAAAGTAATGACTTTGAGTTTAAAATAATTACTCATTTAAATCTGAATCGGTAAAACCATCACAGTACCTTTCGTTCAGGACATTGGGAAAGATATGAACAAATAAAGAAGGCAGACAGTTGATGAAGTATAATGATTGGTGTAGTGAACAAGGTATACAAAATCTATACTGACTCTTCGCTGCTCCCTAGAGTATTATTTGCTGATAATTTGAAATGAGGCTGTACGTGACATCACAATTTTGGTTTTAGTACTTCTAAATGCCACAACCACTCAATCCAGGCACTGATTTTTTTCCTCTCTCATACATTCTCTTTAATGATTTGGTTAACTTCTCATAGACTTCATAATATATCATTCTGTTTGCCAAAATTAATGATCTATGAAGTAATACAGGAAACATAGCTGTGTTTTTTAATCTGGCCATTTATCTGAGAGTACTGTGGTCTACAAACAAAAGTTGATCTCTCTCAACATGTTTATTTCAAGTATCAGCTGGAATCAGCTTCGTCACAGCACAGTCCCAAATCACTGTGCTTTTCAGTGCTTAAGAATTCACACTGGGAAAAGTGCAAAACTACAGGCTTGTATTTAAACTAACTTTAGAGTTACTCAAGTATTAAATTATAACACCATTTTATTAATTGTGGTGTACTTAAGCATCTTTGCTCGCACACAGCAGCCCATTTAAAGGAGGGGATGTGCTATGAAACTAAACTGCTCACATGTACAGGCTGCGGCTGGTGTCCCATAAGACATCCCAGGAAGTTGCATAGTTTGAAGGCCCCTCCAGGCAGTGACAGGTTTGGTTGTAGACACCACTGATGTGAAGAGAAGTCCCCTCTGGCATCAGCCCAGGCCACAATCAGCAGCCCTGTCTGTCAGTTTCACCAGGAGAGAGACAAACTGGAGCTGTGTGGCAGGCTGCAGGTGCCAGTGAGGGAAGCATTTTGTTGTCTCTTCAGTTTGATTTCAGAGCACTAAAGCACTGGACACTGTGAGGCACAATTCCACATATACTGATTTCAAGATAACAGTCAGTAAACCATAGGAGGGCATTGTATCAATTTTGACAGTCTTTGAGAGTTCCAAAGAAGCTCAAGATGACAGACCAGTAGTATTTCCAATTATCTTATCCAAAAGGAATAATTGCAATTATTCTCTCTTTGGTGCCCTGGAAAGCAAGTCTCAGTATGTATGGCATGCACTATAAGGACAGTTTGGCAAATGAAAGAATCACTGAATCACAGAATGGCTTGGACTGGAAGGGACCTCATAGCCTACCCAGTCCCAGCAAAATACTCTGGTTAACTTGGACAGAAGATCAGTGTGAACTTTTTGTCCTCCTGAGCATTTGATAGTCTAGCATTTCATATAATTTTTCTCCCGGAAGTCCAGAAGAAAGGTTTCATCACACTTATCTAAATATGCTACTCATCAAGCTATAATTTTAATTTCATTTCATTATGAAGTAATGATTATTATTTACAGCTGAGAAGATGAATTAATAATAATGATAATAACAACAATAACAACAACAGTTTCTTAGAAAGCCCTGGATGGTGGCTTCTTTCCTCAAAGCTGCTTTTCTTGTCATTCTTGTCTTCTTGTCACTATGTTTTTGGAGGCTGCTCAGATCTACCGAACAGTCTTCCTTTCAAGGGTTAGATGTCTAAGACATCTAACCATTTTATCATCTAAATGGTTATTTAGATGATAACCATACACATATGCGTAACATCACCATTATATTGCATACACGTGACAAGTGACAGAGTGTTCTGAAACAAGGTCATTTTCCTTCCATGCAGAAAAAACACTCCCACTTTCTGATAACCAAGCAGGGAGGAAACAAAGGCTCCGTTATCCCAAGTTATGCATTTGGATTCACACCTCTAATTATATGATCAGGGCATTCCCTCACCATCTGTCACTGCAATACTTCCTCCACTGTGCTCAGCACATGCTGAGCAACCTCACAGTGGGCCATGTGTGGAGCTGGAGCACATCTGCTCCAGCTGAGAGGTCAAAAAATGAGTTGCTGTGGCTTCTTTCCTTCATATTGCATCCTTAAAAGTTTTTCATTACATAGAGTTTTGAGTTGCACAGTTAGCGTGCCTCAGATGGGAGGAGAGTAGCAGCTGGTGTGTGTCTTACTGTTGCAGGATCTGAACGACTCAGTATGTCCTTGCTTATCCACTCGCCCTTAGACCAGGTGGCCTGTGAAAACACTGCAGCACATAAAGAGCTTTGAATGTCTTCTCTGCCATTTGGGGTCAAACCCAAAGGCAGCATTCCTGCTACCCATCTCCTGAGATTAAAATAAGATTATCAAGGCAGAATTGAATACATATCTACAAAGCTGTGAAATCTATGCTATTTTCTGTCTTGTAATTTGTAGGGCAGCTGCAGTGTTTTTTTCCCCTATAGGGCATTTTTGACTCAGTCATGCTGGTTTATTCTAGTAACTCAATTCAGAAAGAGCAGGGGAAGCTTTTCAGGAAAAAATGTAGAGCAGCGAAGAGTCCATGTGCATAATATCCTGCATATACAAGTGACCTCTTGCTGGGATATAGGGAAAACTAAAGAGTTACACAAGTAGCCATATTCCTGGAGAACACTCCTTAAGGTTCAAGTGCAAATGAACAAGAGAGACACCAAAAAAAGACCCATCAAATGCCATGAACATCGAGTCTTTCAACCTCCAGACCTCCCATGAGAAGAAGTCTATCTCTGGGCTTGAAGACAAAGGGGATCACAGGTTGAATTTCCCCACCCCTAGGAAGCAATGCTTTCCATGAGAAGTTGGCTTATCACTACTACATTTAGGGTCGATCAGGTCACTATTAAGTAAGTGAGGATAATGTTACACAGCCTCAAAAAACCCAAGAATTCATATGGTGAGGAAAGTGTGTTCAGGGGCACTCCTTCAAGTATTTTTACAAGCAGAAGTGGCTGCTACATATTTCCCCTTCAAATTCTGTATTTCATATCTGTCCTTATGATTCCTGAGATGCTAATAGAAGTTTGACAAGTTTGGGCATCCTCCAGGTGGAGGAGTGTTGCAAGGACACAAGCACACGTGTAGAGGAACATCATGCCTCATGCACCAAGGCACTGGCAGACATGAAATCTTGCAAAATATTGTCAGCTGGAAAAAATGACCATGCTCAATTCTTGCATGCTTTAAGAGGTGGAACCAGAAGCTGGATCCAGTCATGGGAGTCTGCTAATCTAGAAAATAAATAGAGAGTTTGAAAAAAAAAAAAATCAGTGTTTGAAATCTTCTGTGTAGAGCCCAGTGACACAGCCCTCTGCACTGATATTTCTCAGCTCCTGAATTTCCATTTGACATCCTTATGTTTTGGACCTAAGCATGTGTGAGCTTTACGTTAAGACAAATCCCAAACTATTTTGAAATGTAAGATGTTAGTAACAGCTAAATTGGAATGAATTCACTCTGATACACATTCCTCGTGTTGTTAGAACTCTTTGCCTTCCTTCAGTTATTAGAAGTACATTTTAGTAGGATGCATTCTAGTCTTGAACATCAAAATTTATCACTGTTACTATTTCTTCAACTTTGTTTTTAAACTTTAATGGTGCTAAAATCCACAGGAGGAAACAAACTCACTATTTGCAAAAATATGCTCATTCAGGAAATGATATTGTTTAAATAACATGTATTTTAAAGGTGAGTTGAATTTATATTCCAGGAGAGTGAAACAACTCCAGCTGAATCTTGTTAAATGTCAGAGTTACAAAAAATGTAATTTTCCTTGTATTTCAGTGAACCTCCACTTGCTTTAACTTATTTCTCTAGCAACTCCTTTGTAATACTGAATAAAACAGAAAGGGGAATAAGGAGACTACAGTAATCGCTTCTTAGCACTAATTCGGTACAATATATATTTTAGTAAGAACAGAAGGAAGTGGTTTAGAAGACTGATTAGGTTATAAAGAACTAAGTGTCTTGAAGTGATAGTCCCTGATTTTATCTTTAATGATCATTTCAGTGTTTTCCTAGAATAATAAGCTTCACTGTCAGGCTTTTTAATTTCAAATCCTGACTTATTTTCTACTTTTTCTTCTGGAGCTACGGAGAACAGTGTTGCATTAAGAGAAATTTCTCCTATGGAAGGCTATTAAATTATAATTGCTCTAAATAATAAAAACATTAATAATTAATATAAAGTAATTATGTAATACACCTGACAGACAGCTCTGGAATGAAATTGCCTGGCAAAGCACAGCAAGATCACATGGGCACTTCTACGTAAGCATAACTTCATTTTGTGCATAACATTAAGTATGCACATGGAAGAGTTACCAGACTCAGAGTTGATGTTGTAGGTACAGATAGTTTGAAAGACTGTTCTTCCCAAAAAATTGATAGCATATAGCAATGATGATTTTATTCTGAACATTTGCTTGTTTCAAGAGTATAGGATATATGCCTGTAGCAATGAAAAGTAACATAAGGAAAAAATCCTTGAAAAGCTGATTAAAACTAGAAAAGCAGAAGTATGCATTGTTCTTACTTATCACTGTATTTGCAGTATGACAGTGAAGAACAGCAGAGTCTTTACAATTGGCTGGGCATAAAAGACTGTATTAAACAACCCCTGCAGATGCACAAAATTGAGTAACATAACAAAAGTTATGTCATCAATTTTTCATTACAACTAGAATAAAAGCTTGAACATTTCTTCTATTTCTAAAGTGAGGTAAATATGTGTCCATCTTTTGCCTTTTTTCCTGAGATATTATCAAAGATGTAGGTGTGTGATGAGTAAGAAAGCTGAGGTTTGTTTGGAGTATGAGAACAAGAGGAAATCTGGAAAAAGAAAATTTTAAAAACAGTTCCAGGAAGAAAATATTTCAAAAACAGCTGGCAAGGTAGCACTATAAGCTAGCTACCAAAGTCAGTTGTCCTACAAATAGTAGTGACAACCTTGAAAATCAAAACCAAATTAAAACTCTGAGAAGGGGATTTAAATCTTTCTTTAACCAAGTGAATATATATCTCAGTGCATATGTATCTAAGACATTGCAGCCAACCCCATGCTAGTCACAGCATTCAATAGAAAATTAAATTATAGAATGTTTCAGGAAAAAAAAATGAATTGAAGGAAACTGTAATCCATGCCTCTCATTCTATATATTTATCAGAATTTATCTATTTGACCAGGAAGCATTAACCCCAAATTTTAACATGCTCAGTGCAAAACTTTATTAGATGGCAGCTAACTAAACTCATATACAGATTTTGTCTCTTTGCCTTTTTGTGAACAATTGCTTCTTATGTAAGAGCTTTTTTTTTAAAAAGGAGCTTCCAGTGGAAGTCATATATTCTTGCTATCCAGAAACAGGAAATGCAGCCTAGAGAATCAAAGACCTTCTATGACATTTGTGTTTGGACTTCTACTTGCATGTTTGAAAATCAGCGGCTGTCAGATTCCAGTTAAAGTCTTTTTTCACTCCACACATTCCTCATCACCACAGTGCTACCTGTTCTGCATCTAGCACCTTCTAATTTTCCTGGAGGAGTGGAAACTGGAACCAGAACAAGGAGAGGGGATAATAAAGATAATAATAACAAAGAATAAAGACTTTAGGCAACTTTAGAATGGTAAGATACAGTTTGTCTATTCCCAAAGCCCATAGAATAATCATAGAGTAGCTTCAGTTGAAAGGGATATCAAGGGTCACGAAGTTCCAACCCTCCTACCATAAGCAGGGTCATCAACCTCCAGATCTGGTACTAGACCAGGTTGCCCAGGGCCCCATCCAACCTGGCCCTGGACACCTCCAGGGACAGGGCATCCACAGCATTTCTGGGCCACCTGTTCTAGCAACTTGTCACTCTCTCTTTAAACTTCCCCCTGACATCCAATTTAAACCTTCCCTCCTTGAGCATAAAGCCATTCCCCCTTGTCCCATTTACCCAAGTAAAAAGTTGACTCCTTCCCTGAGCAAACAGTCAAAAAACATAAAGTGGTACTGTAATTTTTTTTTACACATAAAAAAACTTTTTTGTTTTTGTTTTTGTTTTGTTTTGTTTAACTCAATGCATGATGTTCCTAGATTTCTGTTTCCTTCACGGGGTTTTCCAGACCTTAGAAAGATTTTATAGAAAATGCTGTGAAGTCTATACTACTGAAAGATATCTACATCCAACTGAAAAGAAACCAAAACCAACAAAATTTCTAAATTCATTTTATAACCTACCCTGTACGCTCTTTGCTACTTTCAGTAGTTAGTACTTTTGAAGTAGTTCAATTTCCTGCTTCTCTTTTCTTAATAGAAGTTTTCCTCTTTACACTCCATGCAAACCATTCATTGAATTTAAACACAAAATTACCTGTTCTGAAACCCAATAATATGCTTCTTAATTATCTAACTTCCATTCACTTCAAACAAATGATAATCATTTATTCTATACCTTGACCTAGCACACAGTATAATTTAATTATCAGGAGAGCACTGTACACATATTTTGGTGAAAAATCCGTTTGAAGAATCTTGAATTTCTTTGCTTCTTTCATGAGACTTTCTTAGAGGTATCTGTGTATAACTAATTTATATCTTTGTTGGAAAGAAAACAAGCCTCTTGAAGACCAAGTTGCACAGAGTTGTCATAACTAATTTTTGCTACAAGCATCTCAGTCTAGATGTATAATATCATTATAAAATGATATTACTATAGCAATCTGAAATGATATATTATAGCAATCACTAATAAAACAAAGAGGTCTATATCCAGTTTCAAAAGAACCATTTCCAAATCAAGTTATGATTTTCTCATAATATTTGGTTTTGGGTGGAAATAAATCATGAATTAATCAAAGCAAGTTAAAGTTTTAATTATTATATGATTTTTTTATATCATGATTATATGATTACATAGTCAGAGCTCTTTCTCAGGTATTAGACAGGATTCTCACATTTAGTAAAATTTAGTAAATATTCAAATATGTATTAGAAAGAAATGATTCTGCAGATGAGAAGGACTTAAGTTACATTGTTATAGATAAACAGTGTAATACAGTTCACTGCAAAGCTGTAGTTGTTGAAATATTTTGTGTTGATAACGAATCTGATGAGAGAGATGCACAAATGTTTAGATGTTTGTACTTAGACCACCAGGCTGTAAATAGCAAAGTATTTGGCTTAGCACACTGAATAGCAAGCATCACAAGGGGGTCAAATCACAGCTGTCTGTCTAAGGCATTGATCAATCACAGAAGTGCTTCAGGAAGCCTGTAAAGTTTCCAAAACCCAGGTATCACACTAATGATTTCTGTATAAAGTTCATTACAGTGTTAAATGTATCCTGTATGAGATGACACATCCTACAAAACTGCTCAGATACAACAGTCTTCTGCTGAAGCCACTGCACACAAGAAGGCCTTGCTTTTCCACCTCTTGGGAAGTCCCTTGCCCAGCAATTGTGCTATTGTGTTCCAGCATAACTGAGGTTTGAAGTCATAAATGCACATTCAAAATACTTTCTCACATCATTATCTGTTACATAACTATTTTTTTTTTTTTTTAAATAAGTTCTTCGCCACCATCCATAATGTCAGTCTAAGAATCAAAGATCAACCTTCATAGAAGTTATTTTCACCAGTGGATGGACCTTCCAATTCAGAGATCAGCCACTGAAAAGTGAAGAAATGCAACAGAGGCTGGTACTGTGGTTAACAGTCTAAGCTGAAAGATTCATGATTCACGGATGATATAATTGTTTGGAGTCCTGTGCTGAGGGGAATTCTAAAATGAACTTAATCTTAGATGTCTGCACTAAATAATGTGAGTCTTTCTTAGCAAAGATGCCTGGTTCTCAGATTTCCACATTCCATTATATTTAATTTATTCTTTATCCACAGCAAAGCATTTTTTGTGAGATCTAAAGGCAATAAAAAAAAAGTAGCTGAAATTAGCGACTTAAACTTTACTATATGAGAAATCACTGTGAAATTTAAATATATACAAATATACAAACCGACCCATACTTTGTCTAGCTCATTGTCATTATTGTGGTTAATCCCTCTCTTTCACAACTATTACACTATTTCTTGGAAAAAGGTTTGAAGGGATTCAGCTTTCCAAACTTGTTTGAGCTCAGTGCATACTTCTACCTCTCAATTAAATTGTCCCAGCTCATTTTCAAGGTATTTAGGAAAATGGGCATTTTTAGAGCATAATTTTCTTGCTCAACTGTGGGTACATACTCAGCAATAAGTCTAAGTTTTATTATGGAAGAATCTGTATCCCTCTTTACAGTGGACGCAACAACTTGGTCAGATGTAAATATCTGAACTTGGACAAGTGGATCCCACATATTGTCACAAAATTTCAAAAAAGTTCTTAAATTTGCAAAAAAACCCAAACATATATGCTGTCTGTTAAATCTATATCAACTGATCTCAGCATACAAACAAGAGAAACTGAGTGAAGCCAATATTGACTTCAGTTACACAGAGAAGTTTGGTCTTAGGCTATTTCTTGAAATTTCCTACTACTTTAACTAGTTTAGTTGCTTATCTTCTCCTGGTAGTGAACAATCCAAAAGCCAGAGGCTGCTGAAATTCAAGTTAAGGAATTTCCACTTCTTTTTCTAGTTTTGTTGAGCAAAAAATGTGATGTGGCTTATCAAAAAACCTGTGTACCAAAGTCAGACACAAACACTGGCATAATTGACAGTGCAAATACAGCTTAGAACCTACCCAGTACTTTTTGGTGACAACTAAGAGGAATTGTCAGCCCTGAGCTGAATGTCAGTGTATCACTCCTCCAAGACACAGCAAAAAGCATTTCAATCCTCCAGAACAATGTGTGTGAGAGATCTGAAAACACCTTTCACCCGTAGATGAATACTTCAGCTTCTGGACTGTCATTTTGTGCTTTCTTTGTGGTAAATGAATCATTCAGTTATTTACACATAGCAGAAAAGCTCCAGGTGTAAATACAGACACACTGTGAGTTGAGGATCAGGTAAGCGTCTGAGAAATGGCCCTGAGGATCTACATTCTAAAACCCACATAAGGGATAAAACAATTCAAGTATTTTTCAGTGGACTCCATAATATTCAGTTATTGAAGAAAACAATTTTTTTTTTTTTTTGTCCAAACTTAGAATATCTTCTTCGCCTGGTAAGTACAGACAGCTTGGGAAAAAAAACAAAAATGAACTTGAAACAGAGTTATGATTCACTGGATGTACTATGCAGCCACTTCTGCAAATACTAAACTCTATACACATTTTTTTATTTGTATCTCTAGGAGTGTGCAATGCAGCAGGCTTTGACATGCTTGGAATATTTTAGTATTTCTTCAAGGAAATAAGGATTTGTATTTCATATGCCTCAAGAGCATATTTTTCTATAATTGGATAGTTACCACTAAAAATAGTTCAGGGTTTTGGCTGCATACAATGAGATCAAAGTAGGCTGTAAAACAATATCTTAAAAATTAAAAATAGAAATAGCCTCAGATGAATATTTAAGACATGCAAAATTAGGTCTCTCACATTATCTGCCAGATTGTAGGTTTGATTATTTGAGGAGCTGGAAGTCAGTCCTGAATGCCTGATCAATGTAGCATTTCAGGACCTACTCAGAACTTTGCAGGGTCAGGCTCAGAGTTTACAACAGTACAGCTAGACTGTCTTCATAAAACACTGCTTAATTAAAGTATTTACACATACAGCAGTAATTCATCATACTATAAGCTAGTGCTGATTAAAACCAGTAAGCTGGTCTTAAAACCTTGTGCACTCATTAAAATCAACAGTAGGATTCCTAAAGGCTTGACCCACTTCCAATGTAGCTTGACCCAATTCCATGTGATGTAGCTGCATTTATAGTTTATCTGTTGATTGGGATTTATCCATCCAGCAGATCAGCTATTGATTTCCACACAACTGCACAATTTACAGAATCATTCCAGATGAAAAGAGAAAACATCTATTGTACAATTTTGTTTGTTCTTGGCCACCCCAAAAGGATTAATTATCATATTTGAGATCATATTTGGTAGATAAAAGGCTAGCTTGCCCTGAAAACAACCAGTGTGGGGGAATAATTTTCCTTTCAGCTGCTTGTACTTCCTGACTACCACACATTGTTACACAATTGTTTTGCTAACATTTAATCTATCGTGTATATAAAGCAGGAGTTTTTCCTCTAATTTTAGACCTCTATGGGGTACCCACTTCTTTTTGTTTAGGCAACCAGTGGCAATTTCTTGAGTAGTCCACAAATGTCAGATATGGGTAATTCATAGCACACTTGTACCATCCGACAAAAGGGAACACGTAGGAAAACATTCTCATCAGAGCAAGAAGGAGTTTTACAATTTTTTCGGGGACCATCATTGCTACTGGCCCTCTACAGAGACTGAAAAACACATGTATAATAGTGACAGACTTGTGACAACAGTGTATGCACAGTGCTACTCTAACACAAATTTAGCCAATTGCAAAGTTTGTGAAATTAATAATTTTTACCAAAGGCAGAGTTGAACCTGCTTTATAAGGCCTGGTATTCTTGCAGCCCCACAGGTGTCTGCTGTGGGAGGATAATAACAAAATTGAATATGAAAGAATACTCTGAGTTTTCTCTCTGACAAATCTGTAGTGTTCATGTCTAGACCACTAATTCTATTCAGCCTTCCTGTATTTATATTAGTCAGGAAACTACTTATGAATGCTACATAGCAAACCATTTGACTGAACTGGTGTAACATTTCAGCTCTGCTTTTCTATCTCCATCCTGGGCAATATAGCTCAGGAACAGAAGTTCACTTCCTTAATACAAGGTGACTCAAAGCCACTCTCATGACCTAATCTTTCACCAAGTTAGTTAAAACTGGGTCTCTGTCAGCATCAAATATTCCAGTCTTCTCATCTGGATCCTGAATGAAATTACACTGGCTAATTATAACTTTTAAACTGCCAGAGATTTTCAGCATTAGTTACCTTAAACTTTTAAGAACTGAAGGGAAACTTTTTTTTTTTTTTTTTTTTTTTTTTGTGAGATTTAACCTTAAATCCCGTAACTGTTGACTTCCAAGTGCTTAGTTTATGGCATGAAAATGTCACTTTTCTCTCACTGACTCCCCATTCTCTCTTTTTTGCTTGTTTTTAACACTGGTTGCAAACTGAAGGTGATGAAATGAAAGCAAATAAATGGAACATATCTAGTCTTAAATAAAGCATTTTATAATATTCCACCCTAAATTCATTCCAAAAGATGAGAATAAATGCCACCTGGAATGAATACTGCCTGAATGAGTGTAAATCACAGATAGTCATGAAATTAATTATGCTGCAATAAAGGATGCTGCTGAGCCACTTTGACACCTGTTCTCTTAGTCTTCACATCAGTGAGTAAAAAGCAAGAAGCAAGAGATACTGCTAGGGCTCAAGAAACCAGCTCTCTCCATTCTTTGGACCAGCAATCCACAGTAATCTGGAGCTCAGGAAAACACTGAACATTTAGGAGCTCAAACAAGCATAATTTTAATGCATGCCAAGAGTACATAAGTGGCAGAAGCTGCTGTAAAGGGGCAACATACATTTCTGCAAGTATCTGCTTCCTGGCACAAGGAAGAACACATGTGAACTGCGAAAGCTGAAGTTATCCTTCCAATACCTCTGCCCCATGCCCCTTGTGGAATATGATTTCCTACCAGGAACACAGCTTGAACTGCTTTATATGGGTACATCTGTAGGTAGCAAAAATACACTTGAATTTTTTTTCCCCTTCTTCTCTGTCCATGCAAAGCAGCCAAGATTTTGCTAAATCAGAGAGCCTCAGGTCAATTTTCACAAATAAATTGAACCTGACAGACCACTGAAGATAATTTTTTCTTTTTAAGATCTCACATCAACGCAAAACTTCACTAGGCAGACCTGGGGAACTTCACATTGCACCTAGACTAATTTTCTTTTTTTTTTTTTAATTGAGAAAAAGAGCAAAAAAATACTAAAACAACCCAAAACATTCCCATTATTCTGTTAAGATAATCTTTGATTTGGCCACAGCAAATGTCTAAGGTGAGAACAGCTTAGAGAACTTCTCAGTCTTCAAACACAAAGCTGAGAAAGACACTTTTTTGCTGCTGTTTCATTTTACATAACATCTAGCATTAGGATTAGCTCCACTGGGGGAAAATCCCTTTTGTAGACATTTTCAAAATATCTAACTGATTTAGAGATTTAAGTCTTGTGACTCAGTTGGCTTCCCCCTTCAAATTTTACCTTGAATATTTCTAACATTTAGTCAGATTCTTTCATACATTAAGATAGATCTGAGACAGTTAATAAAAATATTCCGGTTACAAATATTACTAAAATATGAATCAAGAAGGGAAAACAAGAGCAAAAGTCTAATTTAAGCCCAGAGGAGGGATGGAATATTCTTCTGATCTGCTGATCAAGTACATGAAGGGAGCTTACAAGCAGAAGGGGAACCAATTTTTTGCATGATCTGATAGTGATAGGGCAAAGGGGAATTATTTTAATCTGAAAGAGAAGAAAATCAGGTGAGATGTTAGGAAAAAAAAATCTTTACTGAGAGAGTGGTGAGGCACTGGCACAGTTGCCCGGAGAAGCTGTGGTGCCGCATCCCTGAAGGCACTCAAGGCCAGGTTGGATGGGGCCCTGGGCAGCTGAGCTCATGAGGGGCAGCCCTGCACATGGACAGGGATGGAGCTGGTGGGCTTTGAGGGCCCTCCCACCCTAAGCCATTCTGAGATTTTATGATTCAATAATTCTTTATTCCAAGGCATCAGCAAAGCACTCTGTATCCATAGGGCACACGTACAGATTTGTAACTGCAATCTGGGATTACTTCCTAGACCACACGTTTCTATAAACCTCACTGATTTCACAGCCAGCCCACAGTCTAAGTTACCTGCACCAATAATTTTAGCCCTCACAGTACATCATCAACTGGCCCCAAGCTGTAATAGTCTTGGGAGGCTTTCAGTGATTAAAATAGGCACACAGTGCTGAAAATTGAACCTGTAACACACACAGGAAAACAATCTAGCGTTTGGCTGCAGGTTATCGCTTAGAATGTCAGTTGAATTTATCAAACTCAGATATGAGCAGTTAAACAGCTTTTGGTGATCTATAGCTTCTGTACACAATTGCAAACCTAAATCCAACTTAACTTTTTAAAGGTGTGAAAAGTCACAAATGATTTTTCAAAAATTGTGCTCTCTTCTCTGAATTGAAAAAAAAAAGCAACCCTTACGTATTGCCCTGCATGTGGCAGGGGGGTTGGAGATTCATGATCCTTGAGATCCCTTCCAACCCTTGCCATTCTGTGATTCATTCTGTATTTACTGACCTTTTTGATTCTTTCTTTGGGGGTTTTTCATAGTCTCTCCTTTTTGAGGGGAAGCATAGACTAGAAGTGTAAACAAGTTTCTCCTTTTTATCCGGACTACACAACACAGCATTTGCCTGCTGTCACATCACACCAACACAACCATGCTCCAAATGTCACATTAACGAAGTCAGGTTATAAAACATTCTCCGCTGACCTTTTGAACTGCCAGAGTTAGCTTAGTTTCTATTACTTAGAATGGGAAGCCTCTGCTTATTTTCTCTTTCTAAATGCAAGAAACACCTGCTTTTTATTCAAAAACTTGTTTGAATTCCACATTCTCACAATTCACTCCACTTCCTGAGTGGACTCCTAAAGCATCTTTGTAAAAAAGGTTAAATTGATTGACCTATGTACACCAGACACTTTGTTCTTCCTTATATTCAGGACAAGGAGTACAAACAGAAACCACTCAGGAATCTGCTTCCATTGGTGCTCTCAGCTTTCCCTTCTAACACAATTCAAGGCAGAATGTGTATCTATTCATCTTACCAGGTTTACAAATTACCCAACCTTTTTAAATGCCAAGAACAGGAGATCTGCATTACCAATTTTGGAGCTATAGTATACTTTAAGATGGGGCAAGGATCTACCATGATTTTATGGTATACAAGAATACATACTTTCTAGGGATAAGCTATCCAGCCCACTCATTATAGATGGACATGTACAGTTGTGTAATATCACTTTTAGGAGATCACTTTCTGAGGGTATTATACTTTTCCTTCTCCTTCAAACTATCCCTTCCTAATAGACCTAACCTGATTCCCAGTGTTCCAGCCATGGACAGGAAGGCTGTGACAGTGCTTCTGATGTCACTGGGGCCTTCTGAGCCTACCTACTAACACCAGAAAAGACCCAAGTCTGGTACAATACAAGGAAATTGTTTATTACATACAGATATTCCTACACAAGAGATTAACCTGCAAAGATTGAGTGTGGTCCTTCAAGGCCAAACAAGTACCTGAACTGGATGTGCAGAAAGCAGCTCAAGGAGGAGAGAATATGTCCACTACATATTAAGGCATTAGAGAAAGTGAGGAGGATTATGCTGAAGAGACAGAGGTAACAGACAGATTTGTGTTAGTAGTCAGGGATCATATACAGTATCATTTTGTTCTAAATCACAGTTCCCAACTCCTTTGCTCGAGCAATTTATTTTCAACACCAAAATTAATTTGATGCATTTTTGATTCTGGCAGTAGTTTAAAACTCTGCACATTAAATCATCTGTGGTGAAATCAGATCTTTACACATTCATCCCCTTCACTTCATAATCATTTAAGAAAAAGAATGTACACGCATTCCAGATAAAGATAACAAAGAAAGCATTTTCCTCAACAGTTCATACTCATATTCTCCCTTGCATCTCATCTTCTTAGCCAATAACTCAAGAATAAAATAAATATGACTTAGCCCCTTCCTCCCAAGGAGCAAGGAGAAATTAGAGTCCAAGTAGGCTTTTTTTTTGGATGCTTTTTTCTAAATCCAAAAGTATCTGTGATTATTTGACTCCCAGAGTCTTCAAGGGGGAATTCTGAAATATAAGCTTACTCTGTCAGCTAACAGTGATGACAAAGGGTCTATATTGCCACTGGAAGAAAAGAAATTGAAAGCTACTATTTCTTGAACTTATCATGTCTTCTTTTGCAATGGGGGCAATAGAACTGTTGATCACAGCCCCTTGGCCGAGACTAGCCAACCAGTTCTTAAGTAACATGATTCAAGTCAGAAAATGACACTGTGCTGTTGCAGTGTTACTTAAGATCAGACATATAGAAAAATAAAAAATCTACCACCTCCTAAATCTATTAATTACATACGCTCATTTTCTATTATCACACTTACAGAATTATTCTTCATTAATTTCTCTACAAGATTCCAGTGATGATGTATGAAAACTTTGTTTTCAAAATCTTCATCTCAGAGAACTGGAGGCCGATAAAGTGCCTGTACGACCAGCTATGACTTGGAATTAAACTAGCACATAAAATGACAGAATAAAACAGGACCATGATTAAATCACAAAAAGGAGGACTAGTAAATCTGAAATGCAATTTAGTTTTTTCAATCCCTTTATGTGAATCTCTGGATTAATAATGCTTCTGTATTACGTTTAGTATCAATGTCTACAGCATATAATTCACAACTGCTGTTGGTCACCTACACAGTGAACAAACCCATTCTCACTGTGCCTTTTCAAAGTGTTTCTTGATCATGTCATTTATGTGTGATAGGTTTAACTCACATAGTGATCTTCATTTTCTCCTAGCACTATGATAATGTTGCCTACCACCCTGGAACTAGGTCTCAATAGGAAATTTTGGTCAAAAGCTCTTCATTACAAAATTCCACTGGGAGAATCCCAGCAGACACTATAACTTTACCACCTCTCACCTACAACTGAACAAGGTTTATGTGCTGGCATCATCAGTGAGAGCTATAAACTCCAGAAGAATCCAGCTATACTTACTGCCCAGGGGAAAAAGAAAAATTATACACCCTTATTGTTTGTTACATGAAATCAGCAAGTATTTATATTTCACATTCTGACTACACACACAGTATATTCACATTTTGTTAAGCAAATGGAATACTGTCTCTATTTACTTTTCCCCAAAGTCTATATCTGATTATTCAAAGGTACACTTAAAATCTGGAAAGAAAAAAAAGTACTCATAAGGAGATTTTACTTTCACTTTGGTGATATGCTTCTGAGGCAGAAAAATTTGAATCCCGGATTCTGGATATTTGACACCAGGGACTATGGATATTTGAAATGATATTTCAAATCTGATTTTTCAATGTTGTAATTAAATATTTGGTGTCTGGTGAATATCTGGAGTCTACTTTCAGCATTGTTTACAGAAAGAAAATCCACAGAATGGTTCTGAAGGAAATATACAAGAGAATTGATAAATGTAAAAATATTGAAAGGCAGTTAATCACATTATTTATATGAATTATTATTTAAGCAAGAACCAAAAGTAGTCCAAGTCTGTCAGACAGAATTTTAAATAATAGAAGAAAGCTACATACGTATGATCTACACACATTTCAATCCTACTTGTTTACAATTCAGCTTTACTTTTCCTTTTCAATCTATTCTAGCACCAAAGTCTTTTAGGTTTCCACAATGTGTGCACAGCAACAGTTGCCAGGATCCTCTTTCTGCTTGCACGAGCCAGAAGATTTTGGCCATCTACTTCAGCTACGTGTTTGACAATGAGAATATTGCTTTAATAGCATCAGTGGACAAAACCTCTTCATTTGGAAAGATGCCAACATCAAACATTTCTTGGATATTTCAGCTAGACTGGCAGACTGCTCTTTATTTGCCAGTGTGGTAGGAGAATAAAATGCAGTTACATGTGTGCTCTGTGCCCTCTGCAGTATAATATAACATTCCTGGGTGACAGTCACAATCTATGCATTAGTAAGTAGTTTGGTCCCAACTACCCTTGGCACAATCTCTTTGATTGCAAACCTAACAGAGGCTGAAAATGGGACACGTCTAGTGTGAATTTGGGAAAAGCTACTACCTTCAAAATTAAGGCATTGATTCAAAATCTTATTACAGCATGTCATACATACTGCAGTTACACTCTGAGCTATCATGCTCTGGTTTTCCCTTGCATCATTGTCTGCTTTTCCATATCCAAAATGTTCACAAATCTTCAACTCTTTCAAAGGGTAGATAACAGCAGGACAAAGGGAAATGATTTTAAGTTGACAGAGGGAAGATTTAGGTTAGATGTCAGGGGGAAGTTCTTATGAGAGTGGTGAGGTGCTGGAACAGGCTGCCCAGAGAGGTTATGGATGCCCCGTCCCTGGAGGTGTTCAAGGCCAGGTTGGATGGGGCCCTGGGCAGCCTGGTCTAGCATTAAATGGGGAAGCTGGTGGCCCCACCTATGGTGAGAGGAGTTGGAGATTCGTGATCCTTAAGGTCCCTTCCAACACAGGCCATTCTGTGATTCTGTGAAATAATCTCATTAGCACAAATGTTCCCAGCAAAGATTTTGCGATAAGGAGTCCTGGACAACTTTCCCTTTGCAATAATTTGATTAGCAGTTTGCAACTTGAAAGGCTTTCATTTTCCAGTAAAACATCCAAGTAGATTCAGTTTGAGCACTGTCCTCTGAATCTGTGGAAAGTGTGTTGCTCACTGCCGTTTTTCTCATTTTTGTATCATTTTGCCTTTTTAGTTCTTGTCAGAATTGTCAGGCATGGTCTGTCTGATACTATATGAAACAGAAAGTAAAAACCTTGAGTCCAACATAGACTGGAAGCTGTTCTTCTGACCAGACAAATAAGGAACAACATTTTTGGCCATGGAATCTTACTTCTCATATATGACTACCTATTTACCCATCTTCTTTCTCTACAATGATTTATGGGTGATATTTGCATCCTTTCATTCAAAACATTCATAAAATTATAAACTCTTATAGATGAAGAAATGACTGCAGAGGTACAGAACACTAATACTGATGATTTCCATCTATTTTAAGGTAATAAGCTACTTTTAAGGTAATAAGCTACTAATGCACTTAATATATGTGATGTTCATAATTACCATGAATTTCACTAAAAGAATTTGTAATATATCATTGATGCAGTCTTTTTTTTTCCTAGAAAACACAATGATTTGTATTACAGTTCATAAAAAACGTTAATGACTGAAATACTTGTCTGTCTCAAGCCTGATAGCACCTAACAGCTATAATTACAAAGGAAAAGCCCATCTACCAATCTCAGTATTGGACTTAATTAGCTTATTTCCACTATTTGGAACTTCCCCATTAGCCCATGATTTATGAAATGTTAATGTGAATGTTTTGGAAAGCTTTCTAACCAGTGTTTTAAGATTACTATTTTTTTTTTTTTTTTTTTAAGGAAATGAATAATTTTTTATAGCATTGCCACGGTAATCATGAAAGAAGAAGAGAAAAATCTTTTAACAGATGGAGTATAATTTATATTAAAAAAAATAAAAAGAATACTTTCAACCACTGATCCTTATACTTGAATTTCTTACTTTTTTTGGTATAGTCTTCTCTTTTCCAGAATTAGTGAGAACAAAAGACAGACTTCAGATGTGTCTTTGGACTATAGCTTGCATGAGAAATAACCTAGTCCATCTCCCTGATCTTCTCCATAGGATGTGTAGGTTATAATGAAAACAAACAGGCTTTTTCCTGCAAGTTGATGGGAAATATTTGGTTGATGACCAAAATCCTGGGTATGGGCCTGAATCAATTCTGAAACAGCCATTATGTAACAGCAAGGAAGTATAAAATGGACAGCTGTCTCCTATGTTCTTATTGACCAAGGAGTATTTCAACTGGTTGTAAGACCATTGGTGTTAAATAGCAGCTCTTGCAAGACTGAGAAACACTAAAAACTCACATTTGAAAGGATGATAATAAAAATCTGTTTAAAATTAGCTATCCAGAACTTCAATTGCTCCTGCAGGTTACTTCCAAAGGTGCTTGTTCACCTTCCCATGATTCCACATCACATCATTAATGCACAGAGGGAAGGTGCCAAACTTCCCCCCTCTTGAGTGCACTAGCAGAGTGCAGCTGCCTTAGGTAGGATGCACAGGGCCTCCTTCAGACTTCTGAGGAATGAACACCTCTTGTAAAATCTCCTAGCAATATTTACTCATGATTCTTTCATGTTGCTGTAAACACTACTACTACGAAATAATGGGATGAAGAGGCGGAAGAGGAAGCAATAAATATTTATCATTAGTGTTGAGCAATAATTTCTAGATTACATTATCATGAGATGAGGCCTGCAAAAATTTAGTGGACAGAAATGCTTCAGGGAACACGAGTTAATAGCATCAGTTATAGATGTGAAGACAAAAGCAACCCATAAGATTGCTGCTGTAAATTACCATGAGTAACAAATCCCCTCAAGTGCATTGCTGTTCATTAATAATAATGCCTATACAGCAGACAATTTCTACTCAAAGGATGAGCCTTTGCAGTTTGGTCAGCAGAATTATGTTTAAAGTGATCTCCTGAAGAAAGTGCACGTCTCTTTCTTGTGCACTGAAAGCTATCTGCCAGCTCCCTCTTCCTCCTGCTCTCACGAGATCACACAAATGCACTCTTCTCCAGTTTCATCACTGGATCAGACTAGGAACAAAAACATTAACTGCATTCTATAAACTGTATAAGCAACTATGACATGTCTTCTATAAATCAGTGTTTTGATTGAAAACTTGACTTGAAAGCTCCTATTCCCAGCTTGACAACTGCTGGTTTCTGCAAAGAGAGTCTGCATTTGGGGTCTCTACAGCTGGGACCACTCCCTGCAGAGCAGCTCAGGCTGAGTGGACACAGCAGGCTTGACGTGTCACACTGCAGGGAGTGTTGCCTCCAAGGAATGGGGCTGATGGTTTCTGTCCTTTACTTGCTGAAGGAGTGCTTTCTGAAACAACCTTTGGGAATCAGTTGCTGAATTTCAAAAGCAAGCCTTCAGAGAGCACAAATGTGAACTTGAAAGAGCTTAATAGCCAAAAATCTCTCTAAATAAACTTCTCTAATAGCAAAAGGCCTCTTCAGATTCAGTTTCCAAAAACAACTGCATTAATGACCAGGTGCTTAGCTGATCAGTACAGTTTTTCCAGCATCTGGCTGTTATAGATCAATAGTTTCTGTATGTGTGTGAATTTTCTTCTAGGAAAATACTTGGAAATATGTCAGACCACTAAGGGTTCAAAATACAGCATTTAAAATAATTGTACATATTTAAATTGTTCTACAATAAATGCAATTTATTCGTTAAGGCTGAAACTGCATGCATAATTGTAATGAGAATAAAATTGTTTGTAACCTACCTTGGAACTGCGTAAATTTGATGGTTCCCATCCTCTCTCCATTCCTGAAAACAACTTGACCCTAAATAAAATAAATAAATGACTTAAATGTTTTATAAATCTTAAAAAATAAATGTAGTTTAATTAGAACTGCAATTGTTTTCCATTCACTATTAAAATTACCCAATAAAGTGTTAAATATTGAAAACAGCAGATTCAACCCAGACTGAAGAAATTTATTAACATCTTAAAGCTTTCATCCACAAATTTCAAATGGCTTTACAAAGTTGACCATTGTTATCACTCACTGTCAGAAATGGAGCCAGTAACTGATGACTGTATTTGTCTAGGATACCTAGGAGTTATCAAGGATCATCTCAAAAAAGGATCTACATTTCATTCCTCATATGGATCTCCAAAAGGATCTATAATTTATTTATATCACTGATTGTGGATACTAAAAGCATTTTATACTATACCAAGTTTCATGTCTAAGTACTCTTGATAAATGTAATGTGTTTAAGACATAATGTACTACCCTTCATGATGCTACATGTTGATATAATTCAAAATAATAGTCAATGGTCACACAATGCGGAAGCCTCCCCACATATGCCTAGCAAATTACTCCCATCCTTCACCCCATCTTTCTGACAAAATATCTTTTAAATTTTTGTCCCCACTTTGGCTATTTTGTGATGGAGTATGAAAGAGCAAGTTTTCAATCATTTCAGAAATATTTTTAATATCTTAAACTTGCAGTGGAGTGCTGAGTGTGGTCATTGTAGACTGGAGTTTTATTCAACTCCTAGTTTGGATAATTATTATAATCTCCATTAATTTATTTTTTAGCAGACATCAGGATAAAAGAAACCAAATGGTAAGCATCAGAGGCTACTATCTGTGCAAGTCCCTTTTTAGATTACTTCTGGTCACTAGGGATTCAAAACGCAATCATCTTCAGCTTAAAGAAGAATGCAGTTAAAAAAAAGCAGTTTTTACCCTTGTTATAAAATCTGATCAAAATACTGATACAAAGTGATTGTATCATCCTACTGATATGAACTCATTTTGAATTTTAATAGTGGAAAGATTGTTCAGTCCCCTGCAAGGAACTATACCTACATGTGTGGTACTCTCTACAGAATGTGCATCCCATGTTCCCTGCTAATCACAGAACACTGTTCCCTTTCAGTAAATTCAGGAAGACATCCTATAGTAAGTATAATCTACCTTGTGCTAAGAATAAAAAAGCCAAAAATTTCAGTCTATGACAGAAAGAGAGAAAGACAACTGAACATCGGTGATATAGATCCTCTCAACAGCCACAGAAGGGTGCAAGAACTGCTCCTACTGAAGTTTGGCCAAAAATAAGGTTTATCCAGAGACTATTAAAACAGCTCAGGGAGGCAACGTAAAATATTAGCAAGCAGTTTGTGTGTGCATTTCAGCAGACTTATCCAGATCTCCCTTAGTTTGGAGTAGTATTTAATGTCCCTGGAGATGTTTGAACATAACCAAAATACTTGATTTAAATACGCAACAGTAGAAAATATTAAAGAAAAGTCTTGTAAAACGTGCTGTGCAAGTATCACTTGTTGCAGGTATCTACTGTCAACCCAGTCTCACACTCAGTAAGTTCTGGTTCTGAAGCCTGAGACGGAGGATTCTATAGTTAATTTTTTACTGTGGGGATAAGTTATTTTTTGATAAATTTTCCTGCCTTTTACTTTATCTCTGCTTATGCTTTCGTTACAAGATTATGATACTGTAAACTGTACACTATTGGACTGCTCTGTCTAGATAGCAACCAGCAGGAATTAATGCTGTCATCCATGATGACTGTTATCTAAGACTACCATGTATTATTGACAATATAATATACCAGCTCATGGATGTTTCCGTATTCTTAGTGCAACTGGTTTGCTGTGTCATCCTTGCTTCTTGTAATACCACCCACATTGCCATTATCCAACAGGAGAGCCATATTTCATCTGTATCTACTGACTAGAGAAAAATATGTAGATCCTCATTGACTCATTTTGAAACTATCAAGGTAGATAAGGTCTGAATGTTCTGAATAAATTCAAAAATTTATAGAATACAAAGAAGAAATTATATTTTTATAAAAATTGAATGATTGAAAAATAAATATATGGATGATAGCGATTGCAGAGACATGGAACAATTCATGTAGAAGTTGCCTTTATCTGCAATAACATTCAATCACCTTCACTAAAGTTTACTGAATGTTAAAAAGTTAAAAAGTCGAATGTGTTATTAAAAGGCATAAAACTTTCTAAATAAAAATTTATGCTCTGACATTGTCCTGTTTATTGTTCATAAACTCAAGACTTATGTTAAACATCCAGATACAAGAAGAAAAAAAAAACTGAAATTGGCTATTTATTCCACCTGTTATTTAACAAGTAAACCTGTCCTCAGAGACATAATCAACAATAAACACATCAGCAAGAATCTTCTATGAAACCCCTAGTGGAACCCATGACAATGACAGCACCTATTTATTACCCATGCATCAAAAGTGCAACCACAACCACAGCTACTGCTTGGTTCTTGGCTCCTGAGCAAGACACTGCTTCATAACAATGTGACAAGAAACGACAGCATTTCAAGTAGCTTAAACCCCTCAAGACTTCAAAATTGCAGTGAGCTTAGAGGGAAAACACTCCTAGGCTTTTAGTGGAGCTTTAGGTAGCACCAAAAGACACTGAAATACTGTCTCTGTTGTACTACTCAATTCTGCAATGTGGCAGAGAGGAGTACTCCTTAAGAATACTGAGGAATTATACAAATACCAGTACATTTATTTCACTTTTACAAATGTTAACTTAAAACAGCAATAAAAAATAAACCAAAAGAAGCATCTATTGAATATATATATATATTTTAATAATGGCTAAAACTAAAGAGTTAAACTGAGGGCAAAAAAAGGTAAATCAATAGAATAATAAAACATTTTATTTTATATTTCTTAATCTGATACAATGCCATAAAGAAACAAAACAACCAGTCTTTCAGAAATCTGTTTTGTAGAAATGATGGGCTGATTTATGGCATGAAAAGTGAGCTATAAGCTGATGTTCTTCTCTGGACCACATCAGGTCACTACTTTGCCATCAAGATAACATGCCGTAAGAGTTAACTAGACAATTAACTTCTTCATACTTGAGGCCCCTTTAAAACACCAGGTGTCTGAACGGCAGCTATTCCTAAGATACAGTTAAAACTATAGCTTTACTAAAGCAAATCTCTGTACTCCCTCTTACTTCATTTTTATCTCATCACATACTTTCTACATGTGTCAGCACAGTTTGTGGTGTGACCCACCATAAGAACAAGAACTTGTGAAATCTGAGTGAGCGTGAGCACCCAGCCAAACTTTACCTTCCATCACATTTTGGTGACATTGCAATAGGTGATGATTAGAAAAGATATCAGTGGTTGTACGGATGAGATGCTCGAGATGCTCTTTCTAAAAGGAAAGTAGACTGACTTCTTTGGAGCATGATTCTCAGATTCAAGCAGCATTTCCCACTCATGTAATTATTTTACTTCAAGAGATGCAAAATACAGTCTGTCCTTTACCATCATTTCAATCAACAAGAAAGTTAATTATGTTCACTTAGATCAAACCACATATTTTACTCCAATCTTTTTTTTTTTAAATATTTTTTTGAAGTAATTTCCTTCACCAATTGTAAATGTGATGCTTGAGTAAACACTAGCTGTACAACAACTCTGCCCAGCTCTGAGCTATGGGCAAGCATGTCTGCAACAGCAATTATCCCTGAAAGACAGGCAGGGAGGCGGGGAATAGGAAATGTAAGACTTGAATTCTGATAAAAAAGTAATGAGAACAGAGGGTGGAATAGAAACTGAAGTAGTTCAGTCTGGCACAGAGTATTTGAAATACATTTCATTATTGCTAAAAGTTGTGCAAGTTTGTGGTTTTTTCTTCAGTCCTTTGTTTTATTTCACTTTTTTTTTTTTGTGACATCACTGAATCCAGCTACTTTTCTTCTAATATGTGACCTTTTTTTCCAAAAAGTCAGTATTTTAAAATGCATTTCAAATGATGAAAAACAGAACTAGACCAAATATTTCAGTGGCATTAGTCTCACGATTGCCACATACAAGAACACCTTCCTTGTTTCTTCTGCACACTGCCTTCTTCTGTGTGCTTCATTTTTAAAAGCCTAGCATTGGTTTCTTTCCTACTTTTGCACACTTCGTTATACAACATAACCACATTTCATCTCATTACTAAAATGACATCCCTAAATGTACAATCTTTTTTTTTTTTTTTTTTTCCTGGAGTTGATGCCTTTTTAAGCCATCAGTCCTTTATTTGTGGTCAAAATAAGAAGTGCACAACAATAATCCTCTCATAATCATAAAATATTATTCAACATTAGATTTATTTTAAACACACTGGACTTCGCCTGTCATTGTAGCATTGGAATGCATTTGTCTACTCTTGAAAGGAGCTGTTAAATGTGTTTTACTTTTTCTTGGTTGATATAAAGTAGTTATCTTTGCTATATTACGAACATATTAAGTTCCTTTCTAGCTAGGGAGCACTAGTATTTATTCAAATTTTCTTTACATTATTACTGACAATTTTATTGTTCTGCTGTGGATGTAGGCACATGCTGGTATTGAAAATCTTCCATTCCTCATACATTGAGATCCACAGCCAACACGTCTCATTCATGTCTTTAGCTTTCCTCGTTACTCCACAAAAGAAGAGTTCAGAACATTTGTAACTGCTCTCTCAGTCAGGGACAGGTCTATACTACAATCATCCCTTCATTTATTCAGATTTATGTCTGCAAAGTGCCTGAAGTATGGCAAGCAGAGAAGTAAATAAACAGCATTTATTTCATGATTTTCCATTTCATGCCTACAAAAAAAAAAAAAAAAAAAAAAAAAAAAAAAAAAAAAAAAAAAGAACTAACAAAAACACAACAATTACATTAGCTCATGCTTTTTTCAGTGTGCCAAAACCTTTTCTGGGTTCTGCTTCACTTTTTCTCCATTGGAGAGTAATCTGGACCACTCTCTATCTAGGTCATCTTGACATACAGAAGTAGTTGTCTTTCGAAATGCCCATAGCCTACATACTCACATCAGTTCCAAACTGACTGTCAATACTTTTTCCAGAAGTTAAGTAACTCAGTCACTTGAGGATTATTTAGTTACATATGTGATATAAGGTAAACTATTTAAATAAACGCCTGCAGAAATACCTCCATAGCAGTAGGATGACTAAGGCAGTTGAAGCTGTAATTTTTATATAAACACAGTACATTACTGTGAAAGAACACATCAGCAGATCTGTTATTAAATTGTCCCTTTAAGCTTTGTGACATCTGCTGAAATGAAAGCATTCTTCTGATCGTGTAGTGTCCTTACTGGACTAAACTCACTAAGGCTAAGAGCCCAGGATGGTGAAGCATCCCAGGGCAACAAATTTGAGAGCTTGCACAGACCTACATATTCCTAGAAGTATAACATTCATCAGGTCCCTGAATGAGCTACTGTGGCCAGATGTATTTTGTGATTTTTAAGTTGGTGTTGAGAAGGGAAATGCTGTTTCTGAATGACTTTTGCAGTGCCAGACCTAGAATCTGCACAATGGAGCAGCTGGGAGCAAGAATTGCTATTGGTCTCATATGTTTTCTGGTGATTTTGGCAATCCACTCAGCCCACTACTCACGCCAACACAGATTTACTCATGCAGTACTCCTTATCCCTAGCCCTGCCTTCCTGGCCACGCATTGAACAAGCTTGACCTTGTCATCTCCACATCTAGGTGTTGAAGAGCTAAACACCGTGATTCATAACCTCATTAGTAATATAAGTATAGAATCATAGAACCACAAGGTCGGAAAGGACCTACAAGATCAACTAGTCCAACCATCCTCCCATTACCATTGGTACCACAAGCCACTAAACCATATCTTGTAGCTCCTCATCCAGACACCTCTTGAACACTGCCAAGGACAGCAACTCCACCGCCTCCTTGGGCAGGCCATCCTAGTGCCTGACCACTCTCAGGGAGAATAAATTTTTCCTTATGTTTAATCTAAGCCTGGTACAACTTGCAGGCATTTCCTCAGGTCCTGTTTGTTGCCTGGAAGAAGAGGCCAAACCCCTCCTCATCACAACCTCCCTTCAAGAAGTTGTAGACTGCAATGAGGTCTCCCCTGAGCCTTCAAAGACTTTTAAGACAATAATAGCCCATCAAGATTTAGCAGTGCATGTCTAATCTTACTACTGAAATAAATATCCTCCTGCTGAGGGCAGCCCGCACACAACTCTTTTCTTTCATGTCATCAAATTAGCCAGAGACAAACAGTCCTTGAGCACAAGGCAGAGAGAGGGTACAAGTCAAACAGCAACAACATTGACATCCTGTGTGGGGAAGAGAGGTAATTGTCACCTCTGGAACAGTGAGAGGTGAAAAAAATTACGATGGTCCCTAAAACCAACAGTGCACCAGAATCCATGATTTTATATCCTCAGTCTGCTGAGGGTAAAATTTTCTGGAGCATACAATTAAAGCAGATCCAGGGACTGGACTGCAGCTTTTCAAGTCTTAAGACTATTTTCAGGAGAGATGTTTCTGTCAAAATTTTCAGAATTAAACATTAAAATTTGAAATATTATATGATCCACTGGATTTTTTTTTCCTTCCTGTTTTCTCTCATTCAACAATTTCTAAAAGAGTCAAGGAACCGAACACTGGTCACTGGAGAGCATCAGTAGTAGTGCAGCTGAAAGAGCAGGTATGAAGTACAGCTAAAAATTTGGTCTTGGCTAACTTTTTCTAAATGAAGCATTACTACCACTCTCATCTAAATACATACTTGTGTTCTAGCTATGAAAGTGCAGGCATAAATTTGCAGGAAAAATGAATGTATTTACTTCTAAGCCTTAAGTATTTGTCTTCTCAACAGAAATTATGCTTGAAAAGAAAATATTTGCAAATAAGTAAGTTTCCTGAACATGAAAGCATGGGTTTTGGAGAGACATGATAGAAAAGAAGGAAGATAAATGAATGGAATAATTTAAACGTGCAATTGTTAATGAGGAGATGAAGACAACACCCAGAAATAAAAATATGATAATCATGATGGCGATAGAAAAGAAGAATGGAAGAAGAGTTCATAAAATCCCAAAACATTACAACTAGAAAGCACTCACTGAAGCTATTAATATTATGGTTGAAAACAGAAAACTCATAAGCACTTCATTTTGTTCCTTTGCATGCTCAGCAGGTGGTAAACTCCTAAAATTTGCACAGAGTGTGGATTACATATTTTTTTTCTCTCATATATTCCTGTGTAGCTTCTTTCATGATCTTTCTGCAGATGAACATAAATAGGAAATTAGCTTTATCCCAGAGTTTGGGAGACATTCACAACCATTTAAATAGATTACAAAAACTGACTCAACATGAGTAAAGTACAAGATTAACAGATGTACGAGTTCTAAGAAGAGGCCATCTGGAAATAAAGAACACATGAGATGTACGGAAGTGTCACTTTTTTCCCTCAGAGCCAAAATTGTTTTGGGCAAAATGAGCCAGCGATTTTCATTTTTTTAAAAAATAGCTTTGATACCTTGCATTTACCAACAATTTGTTAACAACATCTGATACAAGTAGCACATGACATTGCCCAGTTGTGTTCCTGTAAAGGCCTACTGAATAAATAACAGTCTCTGAAGAGTGAAATAATAATTAAAAATAATAATTAAGTTGACTAAAAAATGGGGCCCTGGAAAACCTGATCTAGTGGTTAGCAACTCTTCCCACACCAGAGGCACTGGAACTAGAGGATCTTTCAACCCAAGCATTTCTGTGATTCTATGTAATATATATTCAGTGGGTCATATTTTCTATCTGTGATGAAGCCAGAGAATGGCATAATGCAGTAAAACAGAGGCTAGATAATTCCTTCAGTATGAGCCATCTTAAATTACATGCATTTCCAAAAAGAAGTTGCCTTAAAATTGGCTCTACCTTACATGTCCTAGTATCATTCTTAATCATGATAGAAATGACCAAGTTGGAAAAAAAGGACAAATGAGGACCAGCACCTTAAGTCTCAAATTTAAGGTCTGAAACCTTAGGCTTTCCTCTGGGAAGAAACAATCAGGTGTAAAAACTGTGTGTGTGATGCATTCTGAATTTAGGATTAAGTAAAAAAAAAACAAAACCCAAGAAGTACTGTAAGGCCTACTATGATTTAATCATACTGCCACTTAGCTCATTTCTAAATGAACAAGCTCCAGTTTCTTTGGTCACTCCTACCTCTAAGATTTTTTTCCCTATCCCCAGTCCTTCAACTCTTTTTTCCATTTTCTCATTAGTTGCCTGAGAAAGGCTATCCATAAACAAAACATCTGTATCTTCTAAGAGGATGCTCTTAACTGTGTAGAAATGTGCCACTAGTTCTTTCTAGTATTTTATTAGCTGTTTACCGCATTCGTAGCAGTCACTCATCTTATTTTTCAGGAATGTGCAGGAATCAGACAGAGAATGGAGAGAACTTACTTGGATGGTGTTTCTTTCCACTCACTAAGGAGATCTTCTGTTATCATCTGTTCTTAGACAAAAGTCTGCTGTAGTCAGCACGCCAACATATAAGCCCAGGCTAAGCTGTTCCATTAGACGAACATTTGAACACACACACACACACACAATTTCACACAGCTATGCTTAAGTTTGTAACATAGCAGAAAACACAGCAATGACAGCAGAGCAGCAAAGTCCTAAGCTATAGCAAGCGAGGACTTGCTCAACAGCTCAACATAACAGCCATAGGCACAGAACTAAAGAAAAGAAACTGTTTATCTTCAAAAGGCCTCAGATAAGTAAGGACCTCCAAGAAGACACCTTTGCCTCCCCCTGCCAATTCTTAAATGAGGTCCTTGAATGGGTGGATCCTGGCTCCACCCCTTCTGGTCACTCAGATGCATTGCAAACATCTGGGTTGCAAGCATCTGCAAACATCTGGGTTGTCCCTGCCTTCCCATCAGGTGCTCAATCACTGCTTCAAGACATGACTTGGCATTTCTGCTACAAGCTACATAGAATTTTACACAGCTATGTTTAAGTGACACATCACATTCATAGATTTTTTTTTCCAGCACAGCAAGTAGAAGCAGTGAACATCTGAACACCCTGTTTCACACATGCTGGCAAGTCTAAGGGAATACTGCTCTTGCATAATCAGGTGAGGTGAAGAAAAACAGTACATTCACATTAAAACCATGCAGGAAATCAAACAGTACTGCACTTGCTGGCCAGTGCACAGGAAGAAAGAATAAAGCAAGTACCTTTACTCTTTATCACTCATACTGGAGTGTGTTTTTACACACTTATATAGGTTCATGATTAGCAGTTAGCAAAACATGATCACAACTGTCCTAGTTTAAAAGCAGGACAACAAATAAATAAAAATATATATCTGACAAACTTTTTCACAAGCTTTTTTGTTGTTGTTTTGTTTTTTGTTTTGTTTTTAATGTTTTGGAAAGAAACTAACACTGAAGTTGTTAGTAACAAATGCTTCCACATCTGGTGGTATAACTGAGTGCTGACTATTGACATTTAGCCAGTTTTCAGAACCATGAAGCACTGGCAAAATAATGCCTTTGCTCTTTATGTAATCTCTGTGAGATATGTGTGAAAACACTGATGTAAACAATCTGTCTTTTAGGGTGGCAAGAGAGAGGAAAAGGAAATATTCTGTAGCATTGCGACCAGGAATTCAAATCCCTTTCTGCATGCATCAAATTTGTACTGCAGAGGTGATGTTTGGAGCTGTTCTTTTGAAGTTGATCAGTCTGATTTCAGTTTCTAACATCATGACAGCATATTATATTCTACCACCAATGTTGTGGTTTTTTTCTTCTGTTTTTGAAAGAATGAATCAGAGATAGCATAAAGACTTTAAGGACACCGTACTAAATAGCGGTGTTTTCTATTAAGCTGTAATTTCCGATGATGTTCTGAAGTAATTTCTTTCATTTTCTTCAAACTCCATTAATCCCAGTGAAGAGAACAACAGCACAGGCTGTATCTCATTTGCTCTGACAACAACCCAACAGCACGTAGGAGTCACTACCTACCCTCTGCATACTTCTTCCTGCTTAGCTTGTCACATCAGCTGAGCACAGTACATTGCTTTGTTTACTACGCTTTTTCTAATGAGAAGCCTTATATTATTAGCAAAGCTTATATTATTAGCGAAGTCTTTGCATCCAAAGCAGAGCTCACAGACACTATTCATGAGCAAGTGCTGACTACAGATATCTTCTGACCACTATCCTTCTAAGTGACCAACTTCCATTCAAAATTGCTTTAATGAGAGAAAAAAAAAAAAAAAAAGGCATACAGACCAGTCAATTTTACAAAGCTGATTTTAGGTATGAACATCTCTGAGTTTTGGATGATTCTTGATACTGGGAGAAAAAAGACTATGACTCATTCCCAGTCTTTCACGGCCATACTACACAGGGAAATTCCTCTGCAGGCAGAAACGAACAGACAGGAAGGACAGGACAAGTGGGAATGGCTTTAAACTAAAAGAGAGATTTACTTTAGATGTTAGGAAGAAATGTTATTTACTCAGATGGTAGTGAGGTGCTGGAACAGGGTACCCAGCGAGGCTGTGAGTGTCCCATCCCTGGAGGCACTCCAGGCCAAGTAGGATGGGGCCCTGGGCAGCCTCAGCTGATGGGGGCAGCCCTGACCACAGCAAGGAGTTTGAAACTAGATGATCTTTAAGGTTTCCTCCAACCTAAGTCATTCTATGATTCTGTGATTCTGTGATTAACTTTCTAATATATAGTTCTCAGTGACAGTCACTGAAACAGGCGGGTTTTCCGTTTCCATTTTCCATTTAAACCTACATCAAATTTCTAACAGCTGTTTATTTTAATGTTGTAGTTTTAGCTTTGCTTGACAACTGTCAGAACATATAATTATATATATATAAATATATATTAAGATGATTTTTTTTAAACAAAACTTAAGAGCCTAGACTAAAGTACCATAGCACCATTAGGACTACCTTTCTTTAAAAAATCTTTTCTTTTTTTCTATATTGTTTTCCATATGAGAAAGCACTCGAAGACAGCCACGTTTCATGATAATAAGATACAAGTTTCATTCTCTTAGCACTGCAGCCTTCCAGATGATGCTTTCATAAGCATCAAATTCTGACCAAAATCTGCACAAAAGAGCACTGACAGTGCTGGCTGGACAGGGAGACTTGAGCAGGTTTTGCAGCGTCAGGAAGGAAGTCTAATCAACATACTCTTATATGTTGGTTATATTTTAAATGTATATTCTTATATATATATATATAATCAAATTAAGTCCTTTTACTGTCTATTTTTAATCCCTCAGGCTGTTTTAGACTATACCAACAGCCTGCAGACTTAGTCAGTGAGACAGAACTAGCAAATTTTTTAAACTTTAAAGATATTCAATGCATAGCCCTGCAGCAGCTGCACTGGGGAAAGGAATTATCCTCCATGTTCTCCAGAAAAACAGTCAGATTCAGAGACTTTGGAAGAGGGGCAGTTCAGCCTGCGAGTTGTGACTGATCAGCATTATGTCTCATTAGATTCTGCAAACCATAACAGCTTTCCAGCTGGCATATATCAGAGCTCTCAAAGGTGCAGCTCTTTCAGATACTATAAAGCAATGCTTTAGAGTAATGCTATTACTTTGGGATCACTCTTCCCACATTTTCAGAAGACTAAAGTAAATACTTACTGATATTTTAACACCTTCCTACTACGATAGATGTTTTTAAAAAACATGAAACACTTTGTCCTTCCAATTTCATTCTCTGCCTAAAATGAATTTAAAATCATTCTTATACTAGAAAATTGAGACATATATAGAATGCAGATAAATTTAACAGAGAAATAGTGTATTTAAATAATAAATGATTTTTTTAAATTCATGATTTCTTTAAGACATGATAATGGGGATGAAAACAGTGCAACGCTTAATATTTTGTTGTCACCTCATAAATAGCACTATATAATTTGCAGATATGAGGATAACATTCAGTTATTAGTATAATCATAGAATCATAGAATGGCCTGCGGGTTGAGAAGGACCAAAATGATCATCTAGTTTCAACCCCCTTGCTGTGTGCAGGGTTGACAGAATGTTTTCACCTTCTGAATTTCTTCTAACTCAAGGTACTGTGCAAAGTCTAATGAATCACATGGAACAGCGATGGGCTAGACATCGCTTTCTTTACCTCATACCTTGTTCTCATAGCCAATATGGTAAATACAGCACATAATGTAGATTAAATTCAGATACAAAGCGAACTGGTAAATCACATAGGAAAATATATTCTAAAAATAAACTCAGATTTTCAGTGTAACAGGCATGGTCTAGTGAATCCCCTTCTCAACTCAGACGTAATTAAATAACTGCTGGACACGAAATGATATCTGTGGTTCTTCAAAGCACTGCAGTCAGTTCCAGTTCCAAGAGGAGCACAGGCAGAAAGAGAGTCAGTAAATTTGCACGGAAGTGAATTTAATATCCATCTCAGCCTTTGTAAGAGGCTGTTTTCATATTCAAGTCCTTGGAATTATAAAACTGAGTAAGGTGGGTTTTCTGCTTTCATCATTCCCATCAGGAGACTGTGTCTGAATCTGAATTTTTAGTCATTTTAAGTTTTCCTGCAGTTTTTAGGTTCCAATTATTTTTGACCACACGGTTATTTTTAGATTTACATTACAAATTGAACTACACAGTGTTTTCCCCTATGTTTCTCAGCTGATATTTACACAGAGAACTAGTAATTCTTCTGTCAGCATACTAGACAGACTTAGATACTGTAAGACATCACAGGGATAGGTAAAAATAGCTGAATTATCTTTCCACCATAAAAGATAATGAACAAAAACAAACAACAAAACAGCAACAACAAAGAATCAACAACAAAATACGGATATTATATTTTATAGGATATACGATTTTACCTATCTAGTCCAAAATACCTCAAGTGCACAAAATGTGTAGGATACTTTATTTTCAAGAATGAAGGTGGGAATTGAATTTTGGCACACAGACAGGGAAACTGAGAAGAAACCTCTTGACTGATGCTGCATGAATCTTGTACACCTACACTGGGTTTAAATGCTTCATGAGTATATCTAAAGGTGTAAGTTGCCTCAGGGTATACCCTTGCATTTTCCATTCCTGAAACTTCTCCAGTACCTTACTGAAATTTCCAAGTTCTTTCTGCATGATATTTTAATGGTCCTCTATCTTAGGAGTGCCTTTCAACTCCATGTTACCAACAAGTTAAATCAAGAACACTCTTAGTGCTAGGCATGAATTAAAATATCTGATGAGTTCATGATGCTGGCACTTTGGTGAAACTCTACCAGAAAAGTTCCTTCTCCCAGCCCTTTCAGCCCAGCCTGGGGCCACACCTACTATGGATATGTATTAGCTGCCCTTATTAGTCATCCCTGTGGCACTGCACCATACGGTTACATCAAATTTAGGCAGATTCACTGTGCTCCATTTCCCATGTACTCAGAGAGTCAACATCTTGCCTATGAGGTAGAGCTGGCAACACACTGGGCATAATCCAAAGAAGAGAGATTCTGGAGTTTAAGTCTTCAGTTTGATTCAATACATTCAGTAACATGTAGTGTGAATGATGTCCATCTTGCATAATTAAATATTGAGGGGCAAGTGTGTATTTGTCACCTGCTCATCACGTGATGAAAGCTGACATTTGACAATTTGTCAGAAGGATATACTTCTGTTATTTAATAACTAAGTGACTATTTGACATTAGGAGTGCCCCTTTCTTTACATAGTGGGGAAAAAAAAAAAAAAAAAAAAGAAAAAGAAAAAGAAAAAATAAATGTTAAAAGAAGTACAAAAAAAAAAAAAACACTGGAAAACAAAGAGAAAAAAAATTAAAAAATTTTCTCACATTGAATAAGGACTTAAAATCTACTTTCAGGTTTTAAAAATATTTCCTTTGAAAAGGAATATTGATTTCTTTTCTTTTAAAAAAATGTAAAAAGAATTATCTGTATGTTTTTGAAAACATTTCATAAGATATTTAAGTACATGAAAAAAAATTATTTGTCTATCTGATTTGTGTGAATCAGAAGGCTGATTCATGGTGGTACTATCTAGAGAATATCACTCAAAAGCACAAATAATTTTGATTGACTCATAATTGCACTTCTTAGAGAATAAAATGTACAACTGTAAAATTGCCTATCCATTTTCCTAACATTTATTCAAAAAGGTCTGTATTTATTTGAATAAAAGTTCTTGTTTGTTTCCAGATCCTCCTAGATTAGTATCCTAACAGCAGTGTCCCTGCCAGTATCCCTGCATCACACTGAGCTGGACTGAATTGCTGTGAGAGCCCCAGCAGTATGCAATTGAGCAAGCTGATGCCACGACTACCAGAGGTTCAGCTCTGGCTGCAAGAAGTCCTTGAAGTTCTCTTGTGCAGAACTTGCTAAACTGAATCACAGGGCACGATCTTTAAGGGCCAATTTGGTGGCGCAACCCTCACTAAGCACATTTTCCTCTTCTCCACAATAGAGGAGATTGCCTTATAGTCAAAACTTCTGGGCCAATGTCAATATAGAAACCTGCTAACTTAACAGTTTGGCTGCTTTCTTCAGCCTTGCGTCAAAGATCAGATCTTCAAGGTTCAAGAACCACTTTACTTTGAATAAAATGCAGTGGGAAAAAAAAAATAATTGTTTAAAGATACAGTTTTTTTGATCTTCATATAAAATCCAATAATACAAGTTCTAAATAAGTACAATAAGTTGAAGCTCATGCTGACAACTGTTTAATTACAGCACTCCTGCATGATGCTCCTTGCTTCCTAGAGAAGACAACATGGAGAAATGCAGCAATATCTAGACAGTCTGAAGGAAGATAAAGGACAGATTCTATTATTTTCTGTAGCTATCTTCTGTATCATAACCTTTTCCTTCTCTTGGTCAACACACTCACACTGAATCAAATGGAACTAAATTTCTTTTTAATGCTTTGACATAGTGCACAATCTGTACAGTGGCAGCAGAACTACTATCCAAAGCAGCCCCTAAAAACCAGTTACTTGTTTTTAATACTCATCATTAATCCTACATGCTAAATGACCAGCTGTATGGCATTCCTGTCGTGTATGAAGTTTTCCAAAACAACTAATGAGAAGTCTTTTATTTCATCTGTCTCAAGCGAAAGTAGTATTAGAATAAAAAAGTGTTTCTCTGCCACTGGCATTCAGTGAATATTAATGATGTTTTTGCTCTATATTGCAGTGATCTGACAATTGCAGCTAGGATACAGCATTTAAAAGCAGATTCTACTCTCTTTCTTTCTATCACTCATAAAAGGAATTAATTGTAAGTCAGCTAATCCAAACAATTGCTTCTCAAATTAGATCATATTTTATCTTCACATTTTAAGCTGAAAAATAGCCTCTTAATTTGCAACAGAAACTATCTTCAAAACACTAATAATATGAACCTTTCAATTAAATATTTGTAAAGCTATTTTATGCACAGTACTAATGCTGACTAATCAAAGTGTACATTATTAATGGGCAAGAAAGAAATAATTGCAATAATGGAAATCTAATTAGCATATAAATTATCTTGTTTTTAAGAATAACCTTATGAGAACTATTTCTCACAACAGATTGTTTTTCTGGAGCCATTAGAGCAAGTCAACTTCCTCGGACGCCCACTTTACTGTGTCTCCTGCTCAATTAAAAAATATGCCTGGACAGCAACTAATAGGAAATGATTTGGAAGATTCAGTACAGATCTGGGTACCAGGTGGTACTGTTGGGTTATATTACTCTCCAGCTAGAGAGAGGAATTTAGGAAGCTTCTGGGAATCAAGTCTAACCCCTCTGCTAAAGCAGGTTCTCTAGATGTTCACATAGGTAGTAGTGTAACTACTGATGAAGTTGCAACTAGTTGCAAACTTTTTCATATGTAACTTCCAAGAAATTATTAAAATCCTATTTAAAGGGTATGTGTGGGAAAAACACTTATGTTTCTTGCAATTCTAATCTGTATTTGATCAACAGTAGCATATGAAATATCTGAAGTCTTCTACTGACATCACTGAAGTCTAACTGATCCAAATTTATGTTTCAAGATAGCATTTATTTTGCCTTTTCTGTCAAAATGAATCCAAATAATAGCTATATTTACTTTGAATATGCACTGTCTTACAGTCTTATTAGCAAGGAATAGATCAGAGTTTTTCTGAACCTCATTCTGAATTCATTCTAGAGGAAGTCATTTCACTGATATTTGAATCATGGAAGTATTCCCATAGCAAATAATGGGCTAAATATTCCAGATTATAACTAAGAAAGAGAAGAAACTTTCTTATCCGCTTTCAGTGAGAAGGATGAGCCTTTTAATTTTGTACGTGGACCACCATAGGCCATTATAAACTCTTTGTCCAAATGAAGTGCATTTTACATGTGGTCACATATTTCCATGAAAATTACAGTGAAAATCAGCTACTGTCCTTATTCAACAACAAATGAAGATGTTGATAAGTTATGAAAGTGTGTATAAAATCTAGTATGTTGTACATCGCAAATCTACTGAATACTACATGCAGGTGAGGAATAGGGGCAATGGTGGACAAAATATTTTCCATTTTCATTGTTCCTATTCATTGAAATCATTGTAAATTCTAGGCAGTCTAGTAATCCAGAAAGAAAAATGATCTAGCTGCTAGTATTCTGTTTTTGTAATGCAGAGTTTTCACTAAAATCTTTTAGCAGAAACAGTTTCCAAAAAGAATAACTCTAATTATTGCTTGAGATGAAACATCTTTATGTAAGGAAATCTTGGTAGGAAAACCAAATTGGTTTCAAATGCACACCCTTCTATTGGAGCTCTATTTATTTTTGTGCACAAAATGCTAAAATCCTCTTGTCAATAGATACAATAATACTGTGATTTTTGTTTCTGTGTATACTAAGACGAATTAAGATTGTCTGATCAGTCAGTTAGACTTGGTATATCTCAGAATGGTTCTAATCAGGGATATATGCTCTCAGTTCCCAAATTTAGTCCACCTCATGATGAATAAACTGTTGCTGTAAGCCCTTCGTGCATCCTTTTCTACTGTTTGTTTCTTTTACCCAATGATGTAAAAGAAAATCAATCAAACAAAAATCTGTTGCTCAACAATTGAAATAAACAGCAAGTTTACTGTAAATAGAGCACATTTATATGAATTACTGTATTGAGTTAGTTCTCTACTACTTTCTCCATCTTACTCACAACAAATGAAGACCTTTTGCAAGCATCAGATCCAGTAAGAATTTCATGTTTTTCCAAATCTGTCCATTCATTTAAATGTGCCACAAGTGCAAGAAGGGTTTTTCATGCGGACATACTGCATGAAAAATCATTCATTAAACAGAAAGATCATGCAGCTAGTTGTTATAAGGATGTGCATTAAAATTTAAATTTTGTTGGCTACTGGTTGCACTTCCAACAGAGTCCACAGCACTGGGTGCTGATGTTGACCCCAGAAATAAAACCATCCCACCATTCAATAGTTAAATTAACACAGCCTTCCACAGCACATCCCTTCATGGAGATCCAGAAGTGGTAGTTAAGTCAGAGCAAGCCTGAGCACAGCTCAGTACCGTGATTCAGATATGACAGCCTAAAGCTACAGTTGCTGGGTTATTTTACTTGAACACTGAGAAACAGCTCCTCAAGAAAGCACTTATTTGCAGGATCCCCATTCTCACCAGCACCCAGCTTACTGTCCAACACAGAGGGTTTGCTGATATCACAAGACTGAAAAAGAACCAGTGAGACAAAATGGAGAGAAAGAAAGAACAGGCCTGAAACAGGAAAATAATACACTTTTCTTAAAAGATAAATGACCTTTTCCTTTCATATTCTGGATCACTAACCTGAAGAGAATTTTGACATCTTCTATTCAAGCAAACAATGCCATTTGGTTTCCAAGCAGGTTTTTCTTATTTTATGTTCATGTTTTTTAGTAGGCCATATGGGGACATATGTCCTTTGAAAAAAAAAATGATGGTTTGAATATTAAATCATCTTTAAACTGAGAAATTTGGTCAGATTTTTTTTTTTTTTTAAAGTAGGGACGTTATAAAAACAGTATTTGCCAACAACTTCCACAAAGTAGCATTCAATACGCAGATTTCCTACAGAGTAGCAAGAACAAGCTTCTCTTTTCCATCTTTTGCATCAACTCTTGATAACTTATTTTTCAGTTTGGAGGGTGCTTTCCACTTTACTCAGGCTCCACCTAAAAATTTCTTATGATTTGTTTAGGCTGATCCAAGAAGAGCATAAAAATATCAACAATAGGATTGTTAGTGGTTTTGGGGGAAATTTAGACATATCCAAAGTTTGAAGAAAAAAATCAATACTTTTTTAATGCAAGATGTCTGTGATTAGTGAGTACAAATGCATAGTAATTACTGCATGCTTTAGAAGTACTATATAGCAAATGTCAGAATTGCTCAAATGTCTTGCTAATGTTAGAGATGCACTGAATGAACTTTATGAGTAAAGGTATCAAGGACTTTGTAATCTTCTTTACCAAGAGACCACATAGAATCATGCAGGAGATGATGTCCGCTCTTGCTGTCAGTATTAGTTCTACTCCTCTGAAGCTATTTATAAGATTAAACAGACAAAATCTTCTACCTTCAGGAACATGGACAGCAAAAGAAGTCAGTGTTTATAGTGATATAAGGTAAACAAATAGTGTACAGTCAAAGGCAACAATGAAAAATTATGAAGTGGGGAAGTGAAAGTGACTGTGTCTGTTGGAAGCTGTCTTTGGGATGCCAAGTATTGAGAAAATTTCTCTCACTCACAAACACTGCCATTCCAGAAAGATGTGAATTAATGAAATTCAGGAAGCACAGTAAAAAAGCAGCTATTGCCAACATCATGCATGTCAAGTACTACTTCCTCTCTGAAATCACATATTTAAATAAAAGTTCTGCTCATTACTACTTCTTAACATATGCATTGGTGCAGGAATTATAGACGCAGGGATTAATTTCCTGTCAAGGATTAAGATCTTTCCATCTATACAATGCTAAATAAGAAATATTGCCACAAATATCTGCAGGAAGCACTAAAGAAAAATGACTTTTCTTTTAGCTGCTGCAAAGATAGTCAAAGGAGAACTATAGCAGGAGAAGCAGATTAGATCTACAGCACAAAGGAGGCTAGGAGATAGAAATATGTCTTCAATAAAGATTTCAAACTTTGGTCATGACCGCTAAGATTCTGTTGCAAGTACAGAGGGAAGAGAAAAAGACAGTGCCAACATGGAGTAGAATACAGATGGTGTTAAAGAACAAAACATGCACATAGGTCTTCAAAGAAGTGTGGCACAGTGCCTGCAAAGCAAACCATGCACATCTGAATAATTACCATCAGTATTTAAACAACACAGGTAGCATACATTACGAATATAAACTATGCCTTATTTTGGCTGTGAAATAAATATCAAAGCTTAAAGGGACCTGAAATTAAAGTTGTATTTACTTAAGAGGTTGTGGTTACTGCATGGAACTTTTTTCATTACTAGAACTGGAAGACAATTGAAACAACAAAAACAGATTAGTATGAATGTAACAGAGATTAAATACTTCATTATGATGAGAAAATTCTTTTGTTTGAATGAGATTTAGCAATTTAGAAAAAGTACCTTGATAGAAAAAGATCGTCATCCCTCTTTTTTCACTTTCTAAGTTCTCATTAAAGTATGAGGGAATTGCTGTGCTTCTGATTTTCTCACTTGTTCCCCTTTCCATATGCAATTCAGAGCTGAATGGTGGTCACCAACAGTGGTGACTCACAGGCCACTGGACCGAGTTTATTCCTGGCTACTACTTCCTAAGTAGTGCCAGGTATCACTAAACATTGTGGAAAGTGATCTGAGACATACTCATATGAAGGATGGAAGAGAAAATAAGATTGCAGTATTATATTGTGGTTGCGCCAAATATGATTTCACTTTTATTGCCTGTTTCCATGATTTGTATATCTTAAAAAGCATTTGGAGAACTAAAAAAAAAATAAAGCCAACCTAACACTGCAGCTTTCATTGTAATTCTGTTAATTCCAGTTGGTACCACTTTTCTAACTGCTAAGATAAAAAAATACATGCAGTTTGCAGAAGTATAACATGCAGTATCTCTGAGAACATCATGGTTTGGGGTGTAGCACTGTACTGTGTGTCATTCAGAGAAGTGAATAGCATGTCATAAACTAGATTTTCATCTGTGACAAGCCCCCCAGGCTGTGGCATGCCTTTATTGAAAAGCCCAAGTCTGACATGCCTTTAATTTCACTGAGATGCACATTAAAAATTGTATAATACTCACATTTCATATAGCAAGTTTATTCTTCTCACTGTTAGCCTTTGTGGCATTGCAAAAAAGTTCCACAAAGAGAGGTTCCAAACATTAACTATCTGTGGGAAGTGTTTCTTTTACTTGGACACAGACTATCTTGCAAAACAAAGAAATTACTCTTTTAAGACTTGATTCAATGCAGCCATTTACCAGCCCATTTGGAATACACATGCTTAATATTCAGTGTGCTCTTAAGCACTTCACTTAATCACAGCCTAAGAGAAAGAGCAGTATAAACAGTCTGAAAGCCTTGGGGAAAATACATTGCATAATTCAACTATTCTACCCTCAATATTTTAAAGTATCTCTATTAAGAAGTAGAGAAAGAATATTCTACAGTTTTTAAACACTTTTTTATATGTCTCATCTTCTCTCAATTTACAATGGAGAAAAAAACCCCTGTTTTACATTTGTAAATTGCCAATAGGAAGGGTCTTCCATCTCTACTGTAATATGTATATAGAATTCTTTCTAATATCACCCCCTTTTAGCATTCATCATCAGGTGAATGTTTGACCAACTTACTAATTCGTCAGAATGGTTAGTCAAAATACTCTAAGTGTATAAGGCAGATGATCTAATTACCAGAGTATCCTATCTCTCTTCCTGTGGAAACCCTACAGATTTACTTTAATTAGAAATATAGTAATAGAGTTATATATATATACATATATATATGCATATATTTAGATGCACCTAGAAGTTATCCAAGTAGATCAATATTCTAGGTGCTTATCTGCGTCTTTACTTGCCTGAACATTTTTAACACCTGACATTTACTCACTGATGCATTATACAAATATTTCAGCCTAAAATACCCCAAATACTAAAATACTAAAAATAAAAAAAATTAAAAAGCAGTAATTGAAGATTCCTTCCTTTCTTCCTTCCATGTATATTCTACCTGCAATTTCTGCAGCCACAGAAATTTATGAGCCTAGTTTCTCACATGCCACTACTTGGGTTTTAGAGGAAAGCATCTTTACTATTCATGATCTACAACACTTTTCCACATTTTCTGATCCACATCTACAGGAATTTCTATTCACTCTCACATCTTCTACCTGTAGCCCAGAAGCAGCTCAGATTCACATTAGAAGTGCTGTGGACCAGGTGGCATCCCTTCCTTCACATCTGTGGGTCACCTCAAAGTGAATAAATTCCTGCTGCTCTGTCCCTTGGGACTTAACTGCTGAGTTTTGGGAATACACTAAAGCAGAGAAAAGCTTAATTTGATCTTCTGCAATGCCAGGAATTATCTGCCATGAGACAATGGTGGAGAGAAGGTGGTAGCAAATAGAGAAGTCTTAAAAGTTAATATGAAAAATAGTAGGAAATAGTTTTAAAACCTACCGTGTAGCTGTCCAGAATAAATGCCAGTATAAAACTTAAACATTCCTGTGTTTCACTAACATAATTGCAGGCTCCAAGAATTCTATTTGCAACTAGAGCACCTCTCCAAGGAAGAAAACTAGTTCATCATAGAAATCATGACTGCCAGAAAAGAGGAGCAGTGATGTATGAAAGTATAACCCATTGAACATCAGACCTGACAACCTCAGAGCATCTCCAGGCTAAGTCAGCTAATAACACCACTTTTAATATTTCAGCTAAATTTATAATACTCAGCAAAATTCTATATTCAAGTTCAGTATATTTTTGCCTTAAGCTGTCATAAAGTTTAACAGCAGAGTGTATGTTAACTGGTGAAGCCAAAATCTCAGAAGTACTGAAGCATGAACCGAGAATTAAAATAAAGTATTACATCTTTTTTTTATTTTTATTTTTTTATTTTTTGGCAGAAAGGAAAAAAGTACATTGCAAAATATTTCTTAGGGGAAAATTTTGTTCTTTGGTGCACAGAAAAACTCCCATCACGCTAAGTTCCAATTTTTATAATGTTAATGAGGGTCACTTTCACTAACGACAAAAAAAGACTCAATTTGATAAGCTTTTTTTAATTGCCCATTGATGGGATAACCTAGATGAAAACAGAACATAAATTAAAAGAATGCCATGCAACTATTAAGCAATGGAAAGAAATCATCCAATTAATCTAAATCAATCTATCTTTGCAAATATTAGAGTACCCAAAATGGTAATGCAAAGGATAAAAAGAAGGCATAAAGGATAAAATGGATTAAAAAGTAAGAACTACCTTTATATTTTGTTTGTTCCTAAAGAAAGTGACTTCAAGGTTTGGACATTTTAGAAATATGCTTAACATCTGTATGTTTTAATCATTTTTTAAACTCTCAGTACTTACATAAAGCCAAACAGATGTTGAGATTTTAGAGTAGTATGATAACAAATAGAAAAAATCTTATTCTGAAGATTTTCATAAAGTGGTTTATGAATAGTCTTCTTATTGCTTCAACCTCCATAATGCAATCTGTATCCACTCTGAGCTTCCACTTTTATCTCCTTTCCATATTACTATTTCGTATTTCCAACTATCTGATGCTCAATTAAGAATTATACTTTTGTGCCAAAAAAAAAAAAAAAAAAAGCGTAACTATCCAGCACAGCGGATCACTAAAATATTCAGCTTTTTTATAATTTACAAAATCTACATCAGAAGTTACAGCCTTTTATGGGCATCAGTAGATGTTACATTGTAAATTGCTACACTCCACCAAATTATTTCAACTGCTCATAGTTATTTGATCTCTGAGTCATGTAATTCCACACAGTATTCTATCTAACGCCATTCTCCAAATGTGCTTGAAAAAACTTACTTCTAATCATTTATACAGCACTACAACTGATCAGCTCTCTTAAAATGTATTCATTAATTCTAGAAAGCATTTCAGAAAACATTTTTTTTTTTTAATTTTCAGTGAGTGAAAAGGATTTTAGAATAACATTTTGAGTTATATCTGAAAGTTAAAGCAGTTTCCTAGGTAAGGACCTCCCCCTGCTCACAATGAAGTTAAAAGAGATTTGCCACTGACTGCAACAGGAATGGGATAAAACCGTTAAAATCTTACTATATTTAGCCTTTGCATTGAAATAATGACAAAACATAATGTCCAATAAAAGAAGTTATAGTAATAATACTAAAACACCATTTTGCATCTTTATGGCATTTATGGTTCCAAAAGAGTCCTGGTGTAAAGCTAGTAAATAGTAAATAGTAAATAGCTTCCTTATCTATGTGAAATATCAGGGAAAGTTTTAGGTATACAGAATGGAATTACGGGAGCTGGAACAATCCCAAGGCAGCAGGGCTAACATCTGTTCCAGTGGAAAATAAAACAAGATCTGCAAATTCCTCAAGCACTCAGGAATTCAGTTTTATATACAACATGAAAATACGTTCTCTCTACATTCATAGTGTTTTTTAACTCTAGATTCATAGCTGAAAAGTATTCATATCTCAAATTCTGAGCTTGAGTTAGCTCTTCTGCAGTGTTCAATTCTAGAAAAGGAACAAGGAGGCAGGTAGAGGAAGGAATTTGCAGTTTGAGGCTGATGCAGGATAATTAATCTTGCTTCTCCAACCACTGAGCATGCTGAGAGCATAAGCTGCAATTGAAGGCTGTGGTATGTCTGGTAAATTTTATTCCCAAGCCACTGGGCAGCTGAGGGTTTGGGCATATCCATGGAAGATATCTTTGGTTGTAATTTCAAACGGAGCCATAGCAGATAGAAGCAGTAGCATCTGTAAATTCACCTTACAGTTCTATTTCTTCTCTTAGCAAGACCAAATGCAGGAATTACTATATCACTGGAAATCACTGTTACTACAGAAGCTACTTAATTTGTAGTTTTTTTTCATACGTGATTGAGTCATCTGCAAATCTCTCACCTGAAGTCAGTTCAGCTGTGCCCATACGAGACTCTATTTGATTCATCTGCCAACTAACCATAAAAAAGCTTATTTGGCTCTACAGGACCATCATGCTCCATCTAGTGAATACTTACATGGCCCATCTAGTAAACAAATGGTCCATACAGATGTGTCTATATCAGACATATTTCTATGGAATGAGTATAATCTGTTATGGCTCTACTCTTCAACAAGGACAGTAAAATCAGCTCAAGAAAAGCACAGCCAGGTGAGATGGTGTTCTTTAAACTCTATGCACTATTGAATAAATCAGAAGGCACACTGCAGAATCAACATTCAGAACTGCTTGGTGATGTAGATTATATAAAAACCTTCTAGGAAATCTCTCCCATTATATTTTCTAACACACTTTTTCGTACAGTCTTCAATTCCAGATTTAGTGGTGTTAAAAAATATAAAAAGAAAAGATAAGAAGCATAGCTACGGATTCGATCCCTCTCTCAGGACCACCCCATCAAGATCCCACTCCCTGCTGACTCTTCCTCCACCCCCTCCACTGAATAATCTCTTGGTGTAGACACTGCCTTCCTCTCCTCTCTAGTACAGCAACTTGGCTTTGCCTCTCCCTGCTGCCCAGGCTCACAACCACATTTACACAGCTTGTAATATCTACTTGGCGTCCTCCATCTCATGATGAATAGTTCTTCCATGGGTGACAGGAAGTTTCCACTTCTTCATGAAGTTCACTCTTGAAGGTGATAATACTGGAAAGAAGCTTGAAATAATTTTTACCTGTGCTATGTAATCATGAAATGCATAAAATTATTCGCCATAATTTGAGCTTGCTATAACTTAAGTTTCATTTTGAACACTGTTGTGATTTGAAACAACACAAGTAAGTTGATTTTAACTTTGAGACACATATTTAACACATTTAAATGAATGGTCAAATCCACCAAAAATGCTAAGTCTATGAGCCACTTTTCATCTTAAAGTTCAGGTACAAATTTTCCTTTTGATTTAGTAATTTTAATGGCACCAAAGACACTATTTCTTCAGTGACGTTATATTCATTATCAATACCTCTAATAAAAATGGTAAGCTTAGCCACATCTGTAGCATCACTACTTTCATCTGTCACCAAAGCATGAAATTTGAAATTACCAGATTTGCTCTCCTGATTCTTTTGATAGATTTTCCTATTTCTTCAGACTGAGGAAGCTGAGAGATATTATCCAGAGCTTGGAGAAGGTTTTATTAGCTGTGCTGTAAATGCATGTTATTCATTTATTTTCATCAAACATCCGCCTAGTAGAATGACAGATGCAGTAATAAGTGTTCTACAACTTCAGACTAAAGTCTTTTTTATTGCCACCTACTATATCTATTAAATCATCAACTGTTGATTAGCTTGAGGGCTAATCTTGAAATGGCACTGTTAATTTCAGCTTTCACTTTAGAAAATTTGTGTTTCTTTCTGTATGCAGTTTCCTAATGAGCAAACATTATTTATGATTCTATGCTAACTTATTTAACAGCTCTCCATTTTGGTGGACATTTATTTCCTAACCAAATTGGCTCTATCAAGAGCAAATAATCCCCCAACCTACTGTACCAATCTCAGTTACTCATCTAAGTTGGATAATGCAGTGGAACTCAGGAGGGAGTAAGAAAGTAAGAGATTCACCACATTTGTCTTCAGTGGGGGAAGTTAAGATTCAAGGTTCAAGTAAGAGGTCTTACATACAGCCAGACCCCAACTTCTTGTGCTACACGAGAAATCCTGTAACAGGAAGAAAGTTCTGAAAAAGGAAAAAGAAACAAGGCACTAAGTTATGACTGATTCACACTCATAACCCATGCAGTCAGGTGTGGAAAAAACTGAGATCTGCTAGTGGTTGGGCAGGATTATGAGCACAAGCGTGTGTATACATATATATATATATACATATATATATATATATATATATGTGTGTGTGGCTTCTTGATTGCATTTTCCTAGCTTACTGAAATTCTCCACAACAGCCAATTATGTATAATGGCCCCTTTTTAAAGTGTTAGGTATTACATTTCACCCTAGACCCTCTTCTCCCTCCTTTTATGAAATTAAATGTACTTTGAAAGAACAGTCCTAGATTAACAAGGAGCTACTTTATAAAAATTTCTGCCCTCCCCCAACTCTTTTACTGTCTTCTCTGCCTCAGCCATGGCAAAATAAATAAATAAATAAATAAATAAATAAATAAATAAATTAGACTCTAGGTGTAAATAACTTGAGCTCTGATATGGAACTATTAATGCAAAATTGACTGCAGTGATCAATGCCACTACAGAAATGCTTGTCAGACCCACCTATTAAGTATAAAATCTCTTGGCTAAAGTCATAATTGATTCAATCTGATACTGTGCCACAGAACCAGCTATTTCTCTATTTGACAAGTCTAAGGATTGTTGTTTTTCCCAGTGAAATAAATTTTCTAGGCCATGAAACAAATACTTGCTTGCTGATGCTATTCTGATGCTAATACCACCAATATTCCTGAGATGCTTTGGACAGCACAGGGGCTGCTAAAGTCTGGATGATGCAGACTACTAAATTCAATCCTCAGAAATAATCAGCATCAACACACAAAATGAACTTCGTACCAATAAGCATTTCCAGTTCTGAAACATGACTGGATCAGTTTGAATGCAGGATGCCAGGGACAAGCACGAAAACTATTTCATGGCAATGCTTTCAATTCTTCAGCAGCTATTGTGATGGAATTTTATCATACTTACAGTCTCTGGCTGACATAAGAGGAAATACAACACTGTATTTAATTCCCTTTCTCCTTCACTAAAAAAATTCTTTTTTGACTGCACACAAATAATAGACACCAATGAGAATGAGAAATACATTGTTGATTCCAAATCATAGGCAACAGCAATGAATTCAAGCCCTACTGGAACAGGGCACAAATGTCAAAGGTTAAAGAGATTATAAAATTATAAGAATGCTTTTAAAAATATTTTTTAGAATAATGTTGTATTATCCACTAAAAATGTAATAACAATTATCTCCAACACATACTGTATTTTTACCACCACCTGGCTATACTATGCAACATCTACAAACAGCATAGTGAGAGTAAATAAGGTAATTAATATATCTTTCCAAGCATAGTCAATACTTTTTTTCCTAACAGATAACATTTTTGCAGTTCTAAGTTTACTAGCAATCTTCCATAGTCTTTAAAAAGAAAAAAAAAAAAAAAAGGAGGGAGTGACTTATTTTCCTACAATTTTCTAGATGAGTTTAATTCAATAAGCACTAAATATGAGTGTTTCCTGAAAAGCCCCCTGAAAGACAGCTCTAATTCTTCAGTAATAATCAAGATTCCAAGTTTTATTATGCTAGTATTACATTAAATAAATGTAGTTTTTCTTTCCTTCATCCTTTAGGAAAACAATCTTGCTTTAAGATAATTAGTCCAGCCTGGAAAATACTCACTATTTTTCACACATACTTGATGTGTATCTTATTGGTAATATCCTATTTACAGCTGTGTGATAGAAAGGCAGAAAGACAGATAGAAAGATAGATAGATCTCACAGATAAAATTTTGTTTCTCATTACTTCATCACTGCACTGATTCAAAGCAGTAACATTTCAACAGAGACCTCTATAGATACTCAGACTCTAAAATACCTCCAGTGGATCTGTCAGCTGTACAAGGAGATATCTCATACATCTAAAGTGGCTCAAAACGTAGAGTACTTCTTATCTTTCATTTTCTGACACTTTGGTTATCAGAAAAAAGACATGTTATTTGACAAAAAGAGACATATTTAGCCAGTAAACAGGTATATGGTGGTTTATAAATCATGCAGGTGACAAGGCTGGATCCCATTTACAAAACTGGTTTTACCTTGATTAAGAAAGCTGGGGAAAAAATGTCCAAAATCCTTTATGAGATCTTTGTTTTAGCAACTCTCCATTAACAAGTGAGTGTTTTGGTAGGCACAGAATTAGGAAATATTTAAACTCAGTTCCAGATCAAAAGAACTCCCATCTAGGACATTGGTAGTTGCAGTCAAACCATTCTAGCCATAAACTTATTCAACCTCAGTGGATCAGGCTGCAGAATTAGAGCATTCAGATTAATAACATTGTAGGAACATCCCCTGCAGCTCTTTTGTCTATTTGTATCACATTTTTCATCACAGAAGTCTTTCTATTTGTACAACAGTGTCTGACTTACCTTTTTTTTTTTTTTTAATAAAAAAAAAGAGTAGCAGATAACTACATTATTGCTTCCTGATAAAACACCAGATAAAACTTGTTTCCTTGCTCTGTATTCCAAATACACACACTTTTCTGTAAGCTTGATAACCTCGGTGAGAATATAATAGGAAAATGAATCATTTTTCTTAGGGAAAAAGAAAGTCTGGAGAAAGAACAGAACCTTCGACAGTGTTTAAAGAATAGCTATAATGTCCCTCTCTACTCTTCTCTCATGAGGCCCCATCTGGAGTATTGCAACCAGGTCTGGGGCTCCCAATTCAGGAAAGATGTGGAGCTGTTGGAGTGAGTCCAACAGAGGAGGGCCATGAAGATGATCAGAGGGCTGGAGCACCTCCCCTATGAAGACAAGCTGTGAGAGCTGGGCTTGTTCAGCCTGGAGAAAAGAAGGTTGCGGGGTGACCTAATTTCAGCTTTCCAGTATTTAAAAGGCGATTATAAACAGGAAAGGAATCAACTTTTTACAAGGTTAGACAGTGATAAGACAAGGGGAATAGTTTTAAGCTCAAGGAGGGAAGGTTTAGATTATATGTCGGGGAGAAATTCCTTACCAAGAGAGTGGTAAGGTACTGGAACAGGTTGCTTAGAGAGGTTGTGGATGGTCCATCACCGGAGGTGTTCAAGACCAGGTGGGATGGGGCTCTGGGCAACCTGGTCTAGTACCAGATCTGGAGGTTGGTGGCCCTGCCTGTGGCAGTGTGGTTAGAACTTGATCCTTGGGGTCCCTTCCAACCCAAGTCATTCTATGATTCTGTGATTCTATGATTCTATGAATTTCCTTTCTAACCAGGATTTCTGACAGTAAAGCAGAACAAGCAACATAAATGACCTGAAATTCTGATGTGTAAATAGAGGATTACTCATGTCAAGACTTCAGGCAGTAGACTAAGCCATTTTCTAAATCCTGCTTCCAAGAAAATAAAAAATTGATCAGATAAACAGAACAGAAAACTGGAAAAAAAAAATCTATAATCAGGAAGTGGCACCCACTTCACTCCCAGCAAGTCTTTTCAAAATTATTAACAAAACAAAACAAAAATAAACAACTAACCTCTACCACCACAAAATGCCACACAAATACTGGGTAAAGGGAATTATGATTTATGATATCACAGTGTTTTTGATATCATGTGCAAAGAGAGCATATGAAAGATGACAATGACCATGACAATGACTCTTCTTAATAGATTCTGCATTTTCAGATTCTTGTCTTCACCTTCTTCACTTCCCCCTCCTAATCATTAAAACATACTTTACTGCACCTGGAGATAACATTTTTGAATACTGATCAGACTCCTCTTATTTCTTCTTTCAGAAATTCATTTTATATTTGGTGTAGATTACATCCAGTAATAAATTAATGTTTTTTTCCTGTTTAAAATAAGTCGTCAAAAACGAATTGTAGAAATTTTGTATTCAAATATTTTTCTAGAAATTAAAATTACATTAAAATGTGATCTGCCACTCCCAGACCTAAAGGCTGCATTCCCATTAACGTTTTAAAGTAGGTCAAAAAAGAAAGCAATGTATTAGACAGAAGAATTTAAAGTTTAAAAATATTTCTGGTAAATTTCAATCTGTTCCTTTAACTTTCTGAGCACTGTAATCCAAAACTTTCATGTCTGCTTTGAAATTCTTCTTTCACTTTCTAGAAAACTTTATATATTGTTTGTTCTAATTATATCTTAAGGAATTCTATCTGCTATAGGTTTTCTTGTTTTCTTATCTTTTTGATTAGAACATTTTTTAGACCATATTGTAGGAACAAGAAGCATAATCCTTTAAAGATAAGAAAACAGAAAACAAACATAATATTCTGTACTTGTCACTATGTACTTGAAAAAACAATACAAGTATAATCTGCATTTTTCAGTGAATTAGTTAATGATTACACTGCTACCATAAAACAAATGCCAGATTTGGTTGCGCATTGTCACAGTCACTTGGTAAAATACTCTTAAAAAAAAAAAATTTAGAAATGATTCAGAAAAATACTAAACACACTGAATAATCTTGCAGTAATTTCACTAAGAACTGAACGCTTAAAGTACATCAGCATGGTTGAAGATGGCTGGCAAATCTTTGATTCATTCCTTCCCTAAAGGGATGCAGTTCACACTTGAGTTTTTGCTAAAATTACAATAAAAGAGTCTTCCACATTTTAGAGGTGCTGATTTTTTCTTTTTCTTTTGTTTTGTCTTGTTTTATTTGTTTGTTTTATTCCTTTAGGGTGAGGGGCAGTGATTTAGCCAGTAGAGAGCAATTAAGTAGTCTTACTGACATCTATCAGTTTTAACATAATGGGCTTCCTGGACTAAACAGCAAGCAAAAAAGAATAAGATGGTAAAAATAAAGCTGTGTAGCCAAAATAGAATTTCATTCACCTTGAGAGATGCTGTGCTTGAATTAACTCAGAACATACATGTCTGACTCCCCATAGAATCTGGTTTACAGCTGTCACTGACTGATTTATCAACAATGTGGATTTGTTATAGATGCAAAATACTTTTACTATAGCCTTCAGCTAAACAAAATGTAAAAAGAAAGCAAATTTTGTACTGTACTTGCAACTAGATTCCATTGCTGCCTTTCCACACAATTGCTCATTAATTACAAATCCTAAATTAGTTTCAGTTGTATTGTGATAAAAAGCAGCTTTCCTCAGCAGTTAACAAGGACACCAAAAAGTTGAGCCTGCACTCATTTTTTATATGTACACTTTGACATTTCCTCCTTGAAACAATCTGTGACATGTATGACAACCTTAGTTCTGTTGCTTCAAAATGTTTTGAGGTTAACTGATTTCCAAGACAATTTAAATTAACTCAGGGACAGAATGTGACAAGCAACTGCACAGCAGCAGAAATGATGCCAACTTTCTGCATGCTCTTGCCACAGAGATATTCCTACAAGCACTGCGAGCATTCACCACTGAATTACATGTTTCTTCAAAACTCTGATTTCCTTATCTAGCCATGTTGCAGGCCAACATGCTGCATAAAAAAAAAAAAAAAAAAAAAGGATGCCAGGAGCTTCTCTCATTTGCTATAACTACTGGACACTGAAGATTGTCCTCCCTAAAATGGAGCCTGCTCAGCTCTCTTGAAGGAGAATAGCTCTGCACACTCCTGAACATGTATACTCCTTCAAATTCTGATACCTCATAGACATTTAAGCAATTTTAGGACTACATTCCTTATTGCCTCTGCTAAAAAAGAGGAGCAGTGTCAAAGAAAAAGTTGCCATGAATTTGCAATGGTGTCACTGAAAACAGAATTAGATTGGTACTGTATACGATTATGCTTGTTCAGTCATAACTACCATGCTTTGTACTGTGAAAAACTAGAAATTTTGAAAATATGTAAATGTCTCCTGAAATATACTGGTGGATGTTTTAGGATGTACAACACTTGGAGACATTAGTGTACTATATAGTGTACTATAACCTACTACTGAAAATAAAACGTGGGAAAATAGGTGTTTTCAAATTGCATCCCAGGTACATCTTAACTACAAAAACAGTCACTTAAAAGGGCACTGCAACTTACAGCACTCATGGTTCCCTTAAAGCAATTCTGTGTTGTTAATTCAGATCACATCAATGCTTAAAAATTTGATAACTGAGTAATTAAACGTCATCTCTTGGCACCAGAAGACAGGTAATAAACAAAGCATCCACTTTAATTGCAAAGATAAATTAGGAATATCTGAAAATAAAAGAAATACACACCTATCTTTTTTTTTTCAAGACTATTTTAAATGCAGTACTTGCTTGAGCTACTGACTTAAAATCATGAATTCCCTCCTCCCCCAGAAATTGTTGCTTAGGACTTACTGTTACTCCGAAAAAGTTTGTTTCATTCATAGCATCCAGAAAAATTTTGCCAAGTTTGTGATTTGTATAATTAAAATCTTCAATTTTTTGGTGCTTGTTGGTGGCATTGAGATACTTCATTGCACGCTGCAAGGTCTTGGCAATCACCCATATTCCGTCATAGGCGTAACCATGAAATTTGCTGGATTGTCCATCACCACGCTTTGCGTTGTATTCCCTTTCATATTGTTGTGGAGTCTGCAGAAGAGAAAAATTTCAGTTTTACTTCAGTACCTAACATTTCACTGATTCGTGTCCATACAGGACAAGGGGAAATGTCTTTAAACTAAATGAGGGAAGATTTATATTAAATGTTATAAAGAAATTCTTTACTTTGAGGGTAGTGAGGCCCTGGAACAGGCTGTATAGAGAAGCTGTAGATGCCCCATCCCTGGAGGAGTTCAAGGCCAGGTGGAAAGGGGCCCTGGGCAGCTGAGCTGGTGGATGGCAAATCTGCCACCTTAGAACTCAGTTGTCTTTAATGTGCCTTCAAATCCAAGCCATGCCATGATTCTATGAAACCTGAACCATAAAGTGCACGCTCTAGTTTAGATAAATGTATCACTAACGTGGAACAGACAACCAAAGCAAGAATTAAGAAAGAAACAGTAATTCCAAAAATGTGTACTGTCTATGTTACAAAACTGATGGTGAGGTCACGAGGGGGATTGAGGAGACAGGAAGACTGAAAAGTAGTTTGCTTCTCTGTATGAAGGACAGCTTTATTTATTTTGCTTTCATGCAGAAGGCTTTAGTTCAACCAAATCTATCAGCATGGGATGCATACTGGTGAGCCACAATACTAGAACACAGAGTCTGTATCCCTAAAGATAAATGCTCTGATTATACTCTATAGAATAATGCAAATCAAATGGTCTTTACTTAAGTAACTACTTGCTTAATGTGCAATTATTTGAGTGGCAATTTGCCTATATTTTACAAGTTTATTATGCTCTTTACGATGTTCTCTCTTATGATGAGTTGCCTTTTCATAAAGTTGCCTTTCCTGCTCACTCAGCAAAACATGAAAAACAACAGAAGAAAAAATGATGAAAAATAGCAAAATCAAGCATGTTTACTCATTGATGAGAGTTTGCAGGCATTTATACTATGATAAAATGCTATGCACTTTATATATGGAAATACTACATATTTATGTGTTTAAAGAAACCCCCTCCAGTTCAGAGAGGCACAAATAATCAATGACATCAGACATTTGCAGGACTAGGGATAAATATAAATGTTTTCTATTCTGTAAACAAAAATATTAATTTGCCATAATGCAACATGTGATATTGAAGACTAATTCAAGCTTTATTGTGTATTTATCTGTAAGGTCCATAAAGGGTAAAGACAACAGTATTTAGACAAGGGACTTTAGAGCTTTTAAGGAAATTCTCCCTGAAGAGAATTCAAATGGATTTTTAAATATTTAAGAATTATGAATCAGTGGAAAAAAAGAGAGTAACAATGATGACTGCCAACTCTCTGCAGAAACACCTTGTAGTTTGGCCTTCCTCCTGTGTGCTTTACTGTGCCAAGATGCTTGAAGACCATAACACATTAGTAGGAGGAAAAATACTAACCCTTCCTGATATGGTCTTATTCATTTTTGAACTGAGAGGCTCAAAATCCACTCCAATATAACCTTCCATGGCTGCAAGAAGATTTTTGCTGAGACACTGTGAAGAATTAATCCAGGATTCCCACCAAAGATTTTCATACCACCCTGGAATAATCCACTGATACTTGCTGCCATACATTTCTTCAACGTAAGCCTATAATGAAAAAAAAAAAAAAAAAAAAAAGGTTTTTTAAAAAAAAAATTAAAAATTAAAAAAAAAAAAAAAGTTTCTCTTCATGATTTTTGTTTGTTTTTTTCCCTTTAATAACAAAATAATGTCCTTACAGAAAGATACAAATGTATTTAGAACAGTTTAGAATAACTGCTTTCTAACAATGAGGACTCCTTTCTTGAATATTTCTGACTTTAAAACTGAGTTCCTGAGGAGAGAATTAGATAAAATCTCATCTGTTTTCAATAGATCATTCACTCAAAAGCAGAATAGAATATCGAATTCCAAGATCAGGAGAGAGAAGGAAGAACACTGCAGAAGGTACCTTGTTTCCATCAGAAATTTTATATAACTCAGTTATTACATGTGTGGCAGGGCCACATTTAAGCTAAATTTCACCAGCGCATAAACCAGGGTATTGTCAAACAAAAGAACTTGGAGCTGAGACAAGAACAAATCTCAGTGTTGCAAATATGAGTAATGTGACTGAGATAAAGTAGACCATAAGGACATTAAATAAGTACTTTCTTCTGAGTTTTTGCTTTTTTGTTTCTTTGTTTCTTAGCATAAGCACTGTTGGAGATACAAAATAAAAAAATCAATTTTTTCAAAATACGTGGTGTAGCATTAAAGCTCTTAACTGGAAGACCTGTAACTTCTTACACGATCTTTACAGCAGGACAAAACAATGAGAGTAAAATGAGGAAATATTAGCTATTCTGAACATAATCATTTTTAAAAGATCATTCCAAGAGACTATCAGATATATAAATATGAACTGTAAAAATTACAACATGGGAGTACCTCTTAAATATATTAATACCCAAATTAAAATTGGGCTTTAAATCTGTGGAAACTATTGTATTTCTGACAAGTCAGTTTAGAAATTTATTGTGCAGAAAGCAGTTCTCTTTGGCCCTTGGTCGCAGGAGCTTCTGTACAGCTAAAATCAAATTTCATGCATTTGTACACAGTGGTGCTCAAAAGAACTTCAGTCTGAAATCCACTGTCTGCCATCTCGTATCATACTTATTCCATAATTCTCATAAATTGCTTGTCTTTCTCATTAATTTTATCTTTCCAGAAATACATTTGTTTTTGTCCTCCTGTGACACCTTTTAAAGAGATCCAAAATAGTTTCCATTTTAGTGCAAGATGATTCAAGGTCTTTCAGTGATACAGTGTCGTTTACTTGCCAGTTTTCAAATCACAAAGGACACAAATTAACACAGAGCAGCACTGTTTGAGAAGAGCAGTCTTCCACAGCTTCCTCTGCTCTATACAGGTTAAGGTGTCAAGCCAAATACTGCTGGAAAATATTGGCTCTAACTACTTTAAGTAAGCCCATTGTAAGTGCAGAAATGTTTCATCGTTCATCCCACCTTGTCTTCAGCTCTGAACTACTGAAATCAGATCTGTTGGAGTTATTCTGTTTGCTGGAGCACTTGAGCCTCTTTTCTTTATATATATATATTTATATATATTTATATATCCCAAATGTCTTGGGATATTGACTGAAAATTAAAAGTTTCCAAATGGCCAAAAATTCTATCCTGGAAACATGAAATCATTCCCAACAAGGCTGCTGTGAAACTCTCTTGCCTGCAAGAATTTGATCAGATGTCTAGATATTGCTAAAGAAGAAAGAGCTGGAAACTCTTCCTTTGAGATCTGATGGATTAGTAGGGTCAGAAGTGTGTGATGGTCTTGGGAAGCCAAACTGAGTAGGAAGAAAATCAGCTACTTCCAAAGTTGAGCACCGTGACCATGCAGTCTCTTTGTCAGGGACAGCAAAATTAGTGTTCAGGCATTTCCGTATGTTGTTCCAGAATATTTTATGATTATTTCAAAATATATATATGTACATATATATACATATATGTATGCATACATATATTGCCACCATTTCCTCCCTGTTGATTCTGCTGCATGGAGATGATTTTGATGCTTAAAAGATGTATTTCCTTGACCCAAAATACATGGATCTTGCATGAGCCATTTGCATGCACACCAATTAACACTCACAGGTTTTAGCTTCTAAGAGGAAGATTTCTGTGCAAGAACAGGGCAAAGAACATTTCATGCCCTTTATACTATCAGAATAAAAAGTAGTTATGGTGTCTTCCCAAACTCTCCTGCATGTGCTAGGCAGGCAGTCCTGGACATTTTTTTTTTTTTTTTTCTCATTGTGAGAATAATTTTGGTATTTTTAGAAAATTTTTCACTCTTGTTTGAATCTATTAAGAAATGCTTACTTAGGACAAAAATCATCCTATAAATGCAAAGTGCTTGGTGACATGGAAGCTCTGGCTCAACACTCTACACACATACTTTATCACTGTCAAAAGCTCACAATAATAAACAGGGCTAATGTCCAGAAAGTAGCCAAAGACAAGGTGGGATGAATGATGAAACATTTCTGCACTTACAATGAGCTTACTTAAAGATTAGTTGATTACTGAACCAAGTTTTAAAATTCATGTTTTAACTGAGCCTTATAGCAATTTGATAAAACAGCTTTTAATAATTTGGCAAACGAAAATCTAATTTCTAAAAATGCTTAAGATTTTGATTAATTATTAATACACAGTAAGTTTAAATAAATTCTTTTATTCTATTTAGGACATACAGAAATCAAGTCAGAGGACAAATAGGTGCCATAACTTTTTAAAGAGACCATCGTTATTTGTCAGTTTTAACATAAACCAATTATCACTATTATCAATAACTGTGAAATGGTTTTCAATGTGTCTGCAGTGATGCGGATTCATCTCTTTGATTGTTGCACACTACAGGCTGACATTACTCAAAACAGGGTAAGCAGACTGGTAAAAAGCTAAAGGTTATCACTGCTGGTCCTGATTGTGCATTCATATGCAAATGAAAATCTGCTTCAGTTTCTTAAAAGAAAACAGAAGCAACAACAAATCACACTTCCATCTGTAATGAACCATTTTTACACACTTCAGAATATGACCGCTCTTACTCAATCTTTAGCCTTTGCTTAAAGGAACAGTTACATTGAATGTCATTAGAAACTTATTGGTGAGCTAATTTTTGGCTACTGCCTTATTTCAAATTTCCTGATATCTAAAATAGAGCATTGCATATTCAGTGATCATTTAAAACACCCTTTTTCAACAAATGAACAGAACTCTATTAGAGATGGATTGGAAGGAAATGTGTACTAAGCAAACCAAAAAAATTGCGAGAAATAACAATGCCTCTAATTAGACAGAGAGAGGCAGTGTTCCTTTCAACACAGCAGATCTGAGATCTGGAATCAAGTGGAAATCAAAGAGATGAATTACCTCAGTCTCTCTAAGAAATCTGTCTGTGTGTAGCCAGTGAATTCTGGCAGTCTGTGCAAAACAGGCTGCAAAACCTCACTCTTGTTGACTTTCCATTGTGCTTCTGTCACATCAGCATGGACACATTCTACATCCCACCTCTATAAGAATGTCTATAAACTTCTGAACTGCAGTGAACCTCCATCTGTTTCTCATTAGAAATCAGTGGTGTCTTTAATTCCAAAACAGACTCAGCAGTAATACTCTATCAGCTCAAGGAGACTAGAATCCAGTTCTTCTGTATCACAAGTGCTGATTAAACTTTGCCTACATTGTTATTGTTTACTGGTCAAGTCACCTAAATCTCAGTGACCTATACATAATAATTTTTTTAATTGTCTTCAGACAGATGATTATAACAGCTAGGAGTCAGTTTAGTTTGATTATGGCTTAAAGGTGATGTCTTGGAAAAATTCCCTTTAGCAACTTTTTTTTACTTTTTTTTTTTTTAATGCAGAATTTGAAGTTTTCATTAGGTAAGTAGTGAAGTTATATTTCAATCCAAGTTCAAATAATAATCAGATGACATCTGTCCAACACAGTTGAATATTCGGTTTTTGAATTGTTCAGTTCTGAGCAAAATTCCCTAATTTTTATCCCACAAAAAATATCACATTCAATCCACTGAGGTGCAAACAACAGTAGAAAGCTAAGATTTCCCATAGATTTTAAATTGCTAAGTGCTTTTGATGCTAGCATTAAACGAATAGCTAAGCCTATTTAAAACATCATAGGAAACACCTGCTAACATTCACTTAGGTTTGAATTAGTGCTGTCATGTTTTTAAAATTCCCCTCTGAATTAGGCTGTCTTTTAGTCCATTTGTCTTTTGAGTTACGTGCTATGTATCTTCTGTGTGTGTACGCCTGTGTGTGCAGGGAATAACCAGGTAAAATGAAAATGAGCACATGGAGGTCCTCAGGAAATTCCACAGCATATAATTCTAGGGTGCAACCAGAAAACCAGTACAGACATTAATGGCTTTCCCATCTACAGAAATCATTAGCGAATACTATTCATGTCATAAGCGCAATCAGAAATGAATATATGTTTTTTCCTCTGGTACAATAGATGCTCCCTTTAACAAACCTAAAGCCTTGCTCTGACTGATGTAAACTACTCAGCAAAATATAAAAGAGAATCACAAACCTGTCTGAAGTTACACCTCGGGGGGGCCGCGAGGATAAAAAAACTTGACATACCTAAGTTATTGTGCTCTTAGACACACAGCTGTAGAAGTGCATGAGTCAACAATATATTTCATGACTAACAGCAAGCTTACTGACATATTGCCATGCACTAATATATAAGTGACCTACTTTGAACTGTCCTCTCCTGTTGGAACTCTCATAATTAATACATTTATACAACCATAAATACATAATCTCTTGGATTTCTCCAAGCTACAGAAAAATCCACCTTATTATTTCTGACATTAACGTACTTTAGAAGAAGCCTTCACTCCTGGAACTTGAATTACACAGGCTTCTTCAGTTAGTACCTAACAGCTGCTGTGGCAAGCTGTTGTGGCAGGCTCTTGTGTGCAAGAGATAGATCTACCATAAATCCTTCAGACTAGAACAGTATGGACAAGAGGACACCCTACCCACAGAGGTTTCTAGGATTTCTTTAGCTTCCTCTTAGGTATACAAACATGCAACAAAACCATAGAGGAAGGCAACAGCATACTAAGTGCAGTGGCCTTAGTGAGGTCAGTATCTTGCCTAGTACTGGGTTGGCAGACAGCTGTGACCAGGATACCTCAGATGGGCACATGAAGCCCAGCTATCAAAGATCTGTGGAGGATACAAGCCACAGGAGGAGTCCTTTTTATTTGCAGGAATGGAAAAATAGGAGATTATCTTTGTCAATCTATTTAAATGCTGGAACAAAAAGATCTATATACCAAGACTGATCAGAGATGAGAAAAATTAAAAAGAAATAATGTTTTCCATTTCCTTTTGGATGCAAACAGATATTGTTCCTTCCAAATATACTCTGCAATATCTCCTTTCCAAATTTTGCCAGCAACTGTAACTGCTAAATAACAGCCAATACATGCGGCATATGAAGAAATCAGATTTTGAACGTTTGCCTTTCTTTCCTTTGCTAGATAAGTTTGTCTGAGTGAAAACCAAAATACCAAAACTAAAGTCACAAAAATTTGCCTGTTTGTGATTCGTTGTGATTATTTATTTACTGAGCAGATACAAAAAAAGATCCATGTTTCACTCCTGCTTGTGCATGTTTGCAGTACATTCAAATACACACAAAGACTGTGAAGACATATATGGTGAAATTACATGTACTGGTCTTACTACAGTTCTTTTACTTCACAGTCTCTCTTTTTTTTTTTTTTAATAGTATTTTCTGTCAGTAAGAGTATGTCAAATGTACAATAGTAAGAAAGTGAATGATGATTGTACAATTACCAATATTTTGAGTAGCAGAAATTTTAGAACTGTTTTGTTAGCCCACATAGGAACTGCTTAAATTTTTAATTCAAAGTAAAACATGCAAAAATACATACATTCATACGTACGTACCTACACACACACACACACAGACATCAGAACACAACTACTGGACATAATGCAAAACTAGAAGTTCTCTGCATCTGTTGCTACATACGTACAAGTGTTTCTCAGGACCTGATATGAAGAGAACTGCTAAAGTTCAATACAGTATTTAATTCCATTAGAAGAAAGCAATAATGAGAAGCTAACCATGAAGGCCATGCCCAAATTGCTCTGAAGTCAAGTGCAAAGTATTTTATTGAAACAGAAATGAAGCTAAGCATACGTAACTTCCCTTAAGGCTAAAAGTCTTTGCAAAGCTGAACCACATGAAGACACGCTTATACTCACATATTTTTATACAAATGTACTACATTTTTATTGTGATACAAAATTAAACATATTTACTTACACAGCAGAAAACTTTCACAGCCATTTCCTCATCAAACTGGCCAAGGATTATCCGAACGTCATTACCCTGTAGATTAAATAAGATGCAGGGAAGTTAAATACAGATGCAGCCTTTCCAGAAACAACTTCAGCTGGCCATTGAAATCATATACAGAGTTGGAACAGATCACAGCTGCAGACAGCAAAATTCATTCAGAATTATTACATTTTCTACAAGTTCAAGATCTTGAAACTCTGCAAGAAGAGGGCAGCTGAGGTGTCTGAAGAAAATGATTAAGCAATAGGGCTAATGAGAAAAATAAATGTAATGTTTATCTTGTCAAATATTACTATTCAAAGCCACTGAATTAGCAAATATTCTTTTGATGCCTTGCAAGATTTCTTCTTTTATTATTAATTTTGCCTATTAAAAAGAATTGAAAATACACACTTTTTACTGTTTGTACAAATTAATAATGTGAAGATAAGAGAATTCGGATTCATAAGTGAGATAAAATGTGTTCACTTTATATCATCTTCAGAAATTTTAAAAAGTTTTATTCATTCAACAGTTTCTCTTCACTCACTGTAACACATTGCCAATCCCCCTTTTCCCAAGTTTCTCCACCTCCACGCATTAAAAAAAAAATTTCATCACACTTTGTGAATCTATGACTAAAGTCAAAAGACATCATTTTACTTTCATACTTTGCAATGCATTGGCATAACATTCCTAAATTCAGGAGCGTATGCAGCAAAATATTCCTTCAGGAATTAGGCTGCTATTCTTTCACATGTGAAAAATTAAGGGGTGACTTCTATAAAACAAAAAAAATTACCTGAGTTCTCAGTAATAGGTTGAGCAAATGTGATTTGTCATTTATTTTATAAAATACTTTATTACTAAGAGCTCTTTCCCTCTCTAAGGAACAAATGAAATAAATGATTCACTGTGTCTTTCAGTGGTGAAAACACTTCATCTTTAATTAAATCAGTTTATCAAAGATTTTCAATTTAGGTAATTTGTCTGTTTATTTCATGGTCAGCATGAAATATTATGATGAGCAATGCAGAAAAAAAATACTATAATGCCTCTGCAATTCAGTGCATGAAATCTATGTAGGTTGTTCCAAAATAATGCCTCCTATTTATTTCCATGGAAATGACAAGAGACACAAAGAGCACAAAAACACATCTGAGAGAGCAAATTTTTAGCTAGAAAACACTGTTTTTCAACACAGTCATCACCATTAGCTAGGAATTTTCACCAGTGATGAGTAACATCCTGCATGAAGGAATTCAGTGGCACACCTTTGCTTCAGTGACACTTCCATGTCAGATATCATTCTGTCAGACTGCCCCTCTACTGCCATTTGTCTCATGGTAACAACATATAATGGGATACTGGTGGGAAGGTTCGACCTCTACTGCCATACCAATAACATCCTCCAATGATATTGTGGGACAACAAAATAATATAGGAGGCATTACTTTTGGAGCACTCCTAGCGTGGTCAGAAAATAATAAAATTCACCACATGCTTTGCTCATTCTGAACCTATGCATTTTAAATAAGTATATTTACCTTAGTTTTATAGCCAGGCACAGATTGATAAAGCAATATAAATCTTATTGAAATAGATTAGATTCTTTTAATACAAATCTAATGAGGTCATGTGAAACTAAGCAAGCAAATCACATGAATTACGCTCATTGACAACAAGGGTATTACATTTTTTTGTAAGGACAAATAATAGATTTAGGACTTATGTGGAAAAAAGGCACACATCCACATTTTCTAATATTCACATTGTAGCAATCATTTTGGTCCCTTTTGGAACTCTGTCTTCAAATTGCTTGACCTCCCTGAACACAAAACTACATATTTAATATGAGTAGGAAAAGTTGGCTGAAAAAAGCAAGTGACACAGTAATGAATTATTAAAATTGAATAAATTACTTGCCATTTTTTCATTAACACGATTAGAATTAATTTTAAGAAAATTTTATATGCACTGCCTCATACTTTATGAGCACCAGAGAGAATATAGAATATAGAATAGACTGGGTGTGGAGGAGTGCATGGGTATCACCACTGCTCACTGGCTGTACAACACTCAAACTGGTACCATGCCCTGGAGGAAGGCATTACTTCCACATGATTACCAAATAAACCAGAGTACATTCCCCCCCAGGGACTATTCTATTGTTGTAAAGTGCTGTGAGAAGTATACAATCCATCCTATCTTTTTCCTAGAAATATCCTATCCTATTTCAATATACCTGCTGGCTGCAGGGATTGTCTTATACTAATGTCATCTTGCAATCACTTTGGCAATACAACTCAGACCCACATCTTGTATGCTCAGACTCACAGAATTATAAAACCACAGAATATCCCAAGTTGGATGGGACCCACAAGGGTCATTGAATCCAGCTCCAGGCTCCACACAGCACACCCAAATTCAAACCCTATGTCTGAGAACCACGTACAAGTGCTCCTTGAACTGTGGCAGCTTGGGGCCATTACCATTGTCCTGGGCAGCCTGTTTCATGCCCACCACCCTCTGGTGCAGAACTTTTTCCTAATCCCCAACCTGATGCTCCCCTGATATAGATCCATGCTGTTCCCCCAGGTCCTGTCACTGTCAACAGAGAGCAAAGCTCAGCTCTGCCCTCCGCTCCTCTCATGAGGAGTTGTAGTCCACCATGAGGTCTCTCCTCACTCATCTTAACCTTAGTAATAACCATTTGGAACACTGGAAGGAACTGAGAACTCACACATACTCTGTATTGGCCAGAAACAGATAGAGAAATTTAAAGCTGACAATTTAAAAAATGGCTGGAGTGGGATCCAGTAAGAAAAAAAAAAAAAAAAAAAAAAGGCATAGGGAAAGAAGAGACATATCAAATAAGGAATCTGAGCAATGAGTACATACATGGTTTAGGTAAAGGGGGAGCAAAAAGCTGGGGAGGTAACAGTAATTAGGATTTTCAATTCTACAGCAAATTGTAAGCTTGATAAATAGCTATTAGAAAAATTAGGAAAGCTGCAATCTCAGAAAGCAAGCTTTTCTCAGGAGAAAATGGAAGAAGAGTCTAGACAAAGGTGCCTAGAGTGAGATAATAAATCAGAGAAGCATAATGTAGCGCAGGATAAGCAAGGAATTTTGAGTTGGACTTTCAGTATAACTCAGGGATGCTGCTGTGCTTAATGGAGAGTATGAGACTGTGGAGTCAAGCTGCCTGGGAGTATCTGCAGCTTCCTTATTTTATTTTATTTTTTTCCTACAGCTTTATAATCTATAATTTTAGCTGGTTAGTCAAGTAGTGGAAATGATAAGAGATCCCCCTTGTTTACAAACTATGCAGATATCAATACAATGATATATATGTAAAAGGAAATTCTTTAGGAAAGTCTGTGCAATAGCTCTTCATCTTCCATGCATAACATTTTTCCTCTGTGCATGAAAGACGAAAAACATAATAAATTTGTCCCCGTTTGAAGCAAGGATTGGGTCTGGTCTGCTGGCTCTGTCCTGTAGAAATCCTAAAGCTTCAAATTCTTGTGGCTGCACATAACTCATCAATAAATCATGTAAATTTTTTTTTCCATATGGTAAAGGAAGGCTGCAAAGCAGTTTATCAGAAGTAGGTTCATTTCAGTGGTCACGGCTCAGGACATATGTCCGTATTATAGCCTTATGTAATGATAAACATCAGATACTGGGACATAATTTTTTCCTTCTCTTGGTCAGATTGTTAAATCAACTAATATCATTTCCTTGCATATTTGCACTATTTCTTTACATCAATCCCTTGAAAACTGATGTAAGTTACACAACTCTCGTGTAGGGTTCAAAGGGATCACTCAATGGAGCACAGCAAGTGCCAAGTATTCTTCTCACAGAGTTCTACATTGGTTGTCTAGAACTAAAGCATACTTGACAGAATGTTTTAAGTCATGGCACTGGGCAGTGATCAATTAGATGATTCAAAACATCGTGGAGGGAAGGCAACTCAAAAAAATGTGCTTACTTCAGAAGACAAGAGTTTAGACCATTTGCCATATAGCGAGCTCTCATAGTTACTCTTCCTAGAGATCACAGCTGCAACATTGGCATTTAAGCTTTGTCCCTCAGTAAGCAATACATATCTTTCCACACTTTGAATTGAAGTTCAAACAAACATAAAAAAACAAAAAAAAAATCATTTAACCATAGCTGTAGAGAACTAACCATAAAAACATATCTTATAAAGACAACAGCACAGCCCTAAAAGGAAATCTCTCTCCTGTTTCCTTCTTCTTTACAGGTGAGGATATTATTCATCCACTAAATTTGAAGTGTTTTTGATACTACTGGCAGCTGGCATAGTGAACCCTGAAGACAGTGCGAGTCAAGATATCTAAGATGATCTATTGAGAGATGAAGAAAATGTTGCCTACTCCACTGCAATTTTTAATACTCCAGATATGAGGCACTCTTCAGCTTCTTCAGCTTTTGAGTGCAGCATATTATGCTGGAATAGGCAATTTTCTTTTCTTTTTTTCAGCCTGCAGAGATTCCCTCCTGCAATCAGATTTTAATCTGTCTCATTTCTAATGAATAAAACCACATTGTTGTATTATACAGCTTTCGAGAGAAGGATTGCTACAATACCTCATCTGTCAGGAAGAGTCAATGCTTTGGCAGGCTCCTCAAGAAATATCTAAATTGCACTGTTCAGATAGTCTGTCATATTCTCTACTGTATATCTGACAGTCAAGATGTTATCAATAAATCTACTCTTAGCTGGGTAACTTTGCCCATACAGGCATCCATATGTTCTGCCTCCTAAATGCCTGGATGTCCATTTGCATAACTACAGGTGAGTCTCTAACTTAAGCTATGGAATTAGTGATAGAGAAGGTAACAAGGGGATTTCAGCTCCCACCAACACAACATGATGACAAAACTTGATATCTATGTAAGCATGCATGTTACTCAGTTAGACTGAGGCTGCATCCAAACCTATTCTTGGCCTAAATTTTAAAAATTTAAGGAATTTTTTGTTAAATGGAGATCATGTTTGGTCAGCATTCAAAAAAACCTATTGTTTTTGGGAAACCAGAAGCAAACTATCACATTGGACTTTAATTTATTTTGTCTTATGTGCAAGACACAAGGGAGCTGGAAGCAAAAGTGTTGATCATTCAACAAGATGATGCATGCTTACAACCTCATGGCATATTTAAGATGATGTACAAATGCACATCCTTCAACATCCTCTTCTCTGAGCTACAAAAAATGAGTTTAAACAATATTCTTAAGTGTAAATTTACTTTCTAACTGTGATTCAAAGAAACTAGAGTCAATACGTAGTAAAACTTAGGGCGTTACCATGGAAAATATAGAAAATATATTTCTGCAAATCATAGTAGATATTTCTATTTTGTATTGCATAAACATTCATTTCATTAATTTAAATGTACCTACGGAAAGAAAAAGTATTTCATGTCTGTTTTTCTTCACAATTACAATAAGCAGACACCAGTTTACCTACAGTAAATTTATATTTCCTTAAAGGAATGAACATTTTCAGAATTGGACAGGTAAACTGTGCCTGACATGTATACCTAAGGACAAATGACCGTATAAAGAATAAGTAACTGTGTACATATATATATATATATATATGCTTATTTATTTTTGTAATTAATGATTTTTAAGAGGAAACCAAGGGATTAATTTAATAAAGTTTGATAGATTAATCTGATCTTTCCTATACATTAAGATTAAGATAGCTGGCTTTGAATTTCTTAGCTTACTGATAACAGGGGTAAAACACCTGGCTAAAAATGTCGACTTTGCTGATAACACATACTGGAGTCTTCTCAAAGACAGACAGGAAACACAAACTTAGACGAGACAGCTGTGAATGGTTACACATAAACATGATGTTTATCTAGTTATACTTTAAGCATTCAAGCTTTCAAGCTTGCATCTCTATTATGCAAAAATAATAATGAAACCTTAGTTTACCATGCTTCTGACCTTTTTCAGTTAGTCTCAGTACTTGCCTAAACCTATATAAGCTGATATCTTTGTTCAAATTTTAGTATTTAAATAGTGTTCCATTTATTAGGGTTGTTTTTTTTTTTTTTTCTGCCTTTCTACACATATTCAAATATCGGCAGGGTTGCAGCTTTAACTCTATACACCAGATGCAAGCTAAGATTTGATCTTCACTATTTAAAATTGCTTTCTCTTGCAACTTGAATATTTTTTTATGCTCACATGCAGTGTAAGATTCATATCTCCAATGGCTAATTCATGATTGATTGCACTTCATAATATTGCTAAAATACTGTTTTAATTTGAGCAGATGCCAAGAACCTAAAAAATCATTACAATAAGAGAGAGATGTTAAGTTATTCTGCTATCAAGTTTAACTTTCATTTATTTCCTACAATTCATATGCAATAATGCAAATGATTATAAGCAAATAATTCAATCTAGAATGTAATGAAGTTGATACAAAGATGCTCAATGCTTTCTCTACATATAATTCACCTTAAAAAGACTCTGAGCCTAAAACTCAAGAACTTTCTCACATATATGACTAAGACTGATGCTTTGGGTACAAACAGTAAGCCAGCAAAAACTTGTTTTACTTTCTGTCCTTATCTGGAACTATAAAAACCTTTATCACATGAACATTTATTGAATTAAGCAGGAGTAGGCCCTCAAAATGCCATTTGTTAACCTTATTAACTACATACTACAGTATTCTTATGCAAATTTTGGTTTATTATTCCTCTTCAGAGGAAAAAAAAATCAAACGCCACAACACAATCAGTACTTTATTTCTCAAGCAGCAGCACATACCTTAAGCTTCTTTACGCTTGTGCAAGGGTCATTGGAGAAACTCTCAGTATCTGAAATCTCAATATCTTCACCATACAGAACACCAGTCAGATCATTCCTCACCTGTCAGAAATTGAGAAAAAGGCAAACTAGTAAACTGAGACTCAGTGAGAAGGAAGCAGATGGACTATATTCATTAAGCAATGGTTTGAACGATGATATACTTGTTCCAATTCTTTTCAATTTCATTTGAAAACTAATCAAGCCCCTATTCTTTTACCATTATAATCTACTATCAATCAGTCTACTGGATCAAAAGCTTTTATTACAGATGATGAAAAATGCACAATGGGTTTCCGCTTTGCAACGTGAGGGAGGACAATGCTTGTGAATTTCTAGTGGTTCTAACACCAGAAGTTTTCATGCAGCCAAACCAATTACTGAGACCATATAAAGGGGAAAGACTTATCAAGAAAACTCTTACACATTGTTGATTTTGTGGACTGACTTGAAAACCTCTGCAGTTGGCCCTAGAATGAACCAACAGAACTTAGTGCATGTTGCTTAGAGGTTGATAAAGCCTGATGAATTCCTCTGAGCCATCCTCCTTTCTTTCAACATGCATGTTTCCATGGAACAGCATGTTTTGCTTAAAGGTGACATAAGCAATCATGTTATAAACAGATTTTCTCATTTATTCTTATGGTGGCAAGCCTTTGTCCTCTTTGAGCTGCTTAAGAGCACAAAGAAGCCAGAAAACACAAAACAACATGGTTACAGATTTAGGGTGTATTTTTTTTTTTTTAATTTTTAATTTAACAACTTCAAATGTTTCTATCTTAATCACTGATGGTTTTCCTCCAACCATATGACTCCAAAAACAGAGCTTCACTTTACTATTCCTAATACATGAGTAAAATAATTTTAGCTGGAGATAATATGGTTACAGACTGAAGTGAAGAAAGAGGCACTCTAATATTGCTTTAATACAATTATCACCACATCAGCACATTTATTTCATTGATCGTCTTTTTTGTTTTTAATTATATCAGAAACAGGAGAAGCAAATCACAGTGTAAGAGAAATAAAGAACAAGCATCATATAAAAACACAGGAAATACAATGCTTGGAAGAGAAACATATGTGACACTGTATAGAAAACGTAGAATTGTATAAATTGTTTGCTGATGCTTTCCAAAAATCCTCTGTACAGATCTGTAGAATTATATCTTTCAAATCTCTCTCCTAACAGTCCATTTCCTTAACCTCCTTTGAAAGACAAGCACATGCACACTGAACAATCAAAAAACATATGGTATATATTTTCATGGACAAGAAAAAAAATGGAAATGGTATCTGTACTTCAGCAATAGAAACTTCTCCATTAGAATGTAGATAAATGTAAAATTTGTATTGTGAGAAGACACTCTGGCCATCTGAAAACAAGATCCAAGTTTTGCTGCATTTCCTCTGCAGAAAGCCTGTCAAACTCAGGATATATAGTAAAATTCAGAGGGTGCAATGGGACATGATTTTTGACAGGGGTGACACCTCAGTTCAACTGGGAACTTTACAAACTCATCTCTTGATTATCCTTCTGCTTTTCTTTAACGACTGTGACTGTCTCACAGATCTATGCATGCTAGTGGTTCTGTTGGGCGTATTTTATATTTGTATACTACCGAGAAAGAACAATGTAACTACTTTTGGTACTTTACTATTAGATCTTAGCACAGTTTTTGGTTACAAGGAGGACATTTTGTACTCTCTGAAAACTTCCCTTTAAGATGCTTGTGTCAAGTTTCTTGGTTGACCGATGAAGTACCTCCTAAATAACATTACTAGAATTACTATTTATTGTCTTTATGGCTTTGAACTAAAAGAGGGGAGATTTAGACTAGATATATGGAAAAATTATTTTTACAATTAGGGTGGTGAGGAGCAGATTGCCCAAAATGGTGGTGGAAGCCTAATTCTTGAAGACACTCAAGATCAGTCTGCTCTGAGCAGCCTGATCTAGCTGTAGGTGTCCCTGTTCATTGCAGGAGAGTTGGATGAGATGACCTGCGAGGGCTCCTTCCAACTCAAACAGTTGCATGATTGATTCTATTACTTCTTTCCCAGCCACAGCTTCATTATAACACTTTTAGCCATGTTTCCAAATTATATGTTGTTTTGTCAGTTTTTTCACAAGGACTAGGAAAAGTGAACATATAGAAAATTACTTTATTAACAGCTAATCAGCATTACAAAAGTAACAGTCAGAACGTGTCCACCAAGATTGGAACTATATCCTTCATCCTGTTGTGATGTTACAGTTAGCTTTTAAGCATATTCTGTGAAAGAGTAATCACTGACCAAAACAAACAAACAAACAAACAAACAAATAGCTTTTCTCATAGTATACTGGTAAAATGAGTGATGTTTTCATTTCAGTAATCCCATTAACTGCTCCTTATCACAGATGCACAGAATGGCTTGGATAGTGAGGGAAATTTCACCAGTCCCAATCTCTGCCAAGGGGCAAGGCTGTCCACCATGAGCTCAGCTGCCCAGGGCCCCATCCAGCCTGGCCTTGAGTGCCTCCAGGGATGGGGCACCACAGGTTCTCTGGGCAGCTGTGCCAGCACTTCACCATCCTCTGAGTAAAGATTTTTTCCCAACTTCTAACTTATTTTTTTTTTCTATTTCAGTTTACAGCCATTTCCTCTTGTCCTATCACTACCAGACTCTGTAAAATGTTACCCTCCCCTCCTGTTTATAAGCTCCCCTCAAGTGCTGGAGGACACAATGAGGTTTCCCTGAAACCTCCAAGATAAAGAAGTCCAATTCCCTCAACCTTTCTTTATAGGAGAAAAGTTCTTACCATACACTTAATTCTTGACACAAAGAAAACTATGTTTCTGAAACAGATCAATAACAGTTGTACTACCAAATAAAAATAGGCTTCTGTTGATCACAATTTAGTTAATATTCAAAAACCTCCTGCTTAGCATGAAAGTTCACTACAACTATCACATGCTGCTTAGAAAAAGTAGATTTATCCTTTGTACTTTCTAAAGGTAGACAGCTTGTTATTTCTAACCCATAGTGTTTAACCTTCTGTTATAAACTAAGAGGTGTGGGTTTTTTTGGTTGAAAGCTTACTTTTCTAATATTTTCTCAAGTTTATTTTTGTTTTTTTTGTTTTGTTTTGTTTTGTTTTGTTTTTTCTTAGTGAAGAGGTTTTTAGTAGTTTCTGCAATCTCAGGGAGACTAGATCAATGTTATTCACTTGATCTGACCAGAAAACAGCTGATTCACTCCCAGTATTTTTTTGTCAAATTAGATTATGGAAAAATGATAAAAATAAAACCATGTTAAAAAAGATAGGCATTGGAGGAGGCTACAAAGCTGACACTTGATGAGAAAATTTATCCATTCACACTGGCCGCTGATTTGCTGTGCTGGAATTTGTTCATAGGCTTTGCAGTTGAGGTGTTCATTTCTCCTAATTGAAAGGGGCTTTCTTATGAATCACAATGATTTTTATTTTTATTTTTATTTTTATTTTTTTCTGAGCAACACTTCTTTTAATTCAGCCACTGAATATTTTTTTTTTCTCCCACTCTATCTTTTGGAAGACTAAAACACTGAAAGAGCTCTTGGATTTCCCACTGAACTAAACTTTAAGCTCCCAAAAGGCACAGTTTATTGGAGCTGGTGCCAGAGAGCTAGAAACTCTTCACTTCACTGCCACCATCAGATATTGCCTGCTTTGTATAAGAGTTTGTTGTGGAGATCTTGCCAAAAGAAAAATGTTTCTCCTTCCATTATCACAACCAGACACTGGGAGGTTCATAAGAATTTATAATGCCGCCATTTCTTTTCTAAAATGCTTAATGTTGTTTGTTTCCCCCCCCCCCTCCCCCCCCCCCCCCCCGTTTCAATACTGTGATCACACATCTGACAAATCTAATCTTGTGCTTTAATCTTGGGGTATTTTTGCTATATTTTTCACTCTTTGCTTTCTACTTCCCATGTTCATGTTCTTTACTTTCTAAATATTCTAAATATCAGTTGATACAGTATTGGAACTTGTGCTTGTCTTCTTAAAGAAGTCTTTTAATCCTTCCAAAGAATTTTATTATGGATTCTACTGATTTGGATATGGGTCTGCCATTGGAATTCAAAAAGCCTGGCACCAATTCTGCTGTGAAACTGAGAATTCAAAATGATACGCATTTTTCTTAAGCAGATGATTCTGTGACAGGTCTGAGGACAAGCTGGAAAATTCGTCTGTGTGTTCACATCAGGCACAGCTGTGATGGAGACAAACATGAGCACTCCCACAGAACAACTAGGGCAGGGACTGGAATGCGTATCACTATCAGTATAAGCATTTTGAGAGCTCAGCAGTAATTGTTTAATTCTACCAACTCTTAGTAAAGGAATTATTAAATAAATAAATTAATTAACACTACACTTTTACTTAATTATTGAGTAGTATAAGATAACTTTAGCTGGAGGAAACTGATGTATAAAGCTATGCATTAAATTCTGGTGGGGATTTGGAGTTTGTAATTAAACCTTACCTTGACTTAAAAAAAAAAAAAAAAAAAAAAAAGGAGTATGATAGTTCCATGTTGCTTCTATACGTTGTTAACAATTTAATGAAGGCTGTACCTCTTTGTCTCTTTACAACATTATACATTTTAAGGAAAACAATATTTCATTTTCCCCAAATGGGGAATATCAGATTTGATAGTCAAAAAAAGCTGCTGACAGACCCTAGTCCTTTACTCACAGTAAAAAAAGAGATTGCTCCTACACTGTTCTTCATGAAAAGCTGGATGAATTGGTATTTCACTCTACTACATTTTTAATAGGTATAGCAATCTTCAAAAATTTTTAGGGGATAAATATGCTTACCCAGAAACAAGCTCCAAAGAAAAGTTTTTTAAATGCATGTAAGAAACACAGTTGCAGGAAAAAAAGTTGGCCCTGGAGCTTAAGGCAATGGATAAGACGCAAGGGAACTGGTTTCTATTCCTCAGTCTGCCAGAGCTGTTCTGTGGTACAGCTCATGACCTAAATAAGATTTTAAAGTTTGCTACCAACTTTGGCTGTATTTCTTTTCTCAGTGTGGACGGTAGCAATACTTGCCTACCTCATAGCTGCTGTATCAAATTCAGTGATGTTTGAGAGGCAAACAACAAAGTCCCTGACCCTGCACCTGTGAAGGAAGAAATACAGGGGTTTTGAGGAGCCAAGAATTCACATTGAAAAGGAAGAAATGAATTTCTTTAATCTCTAGAAAATTGAGAGAGTTGAAAGAATTCCTACATGGGCTGTAAAAGCAATCAGTACAGATGAGACCAAACTACAACATTATTATGGCCTGTATCAGGAAGTTTATGTATGGGTTTACATTTAAGGAAAGAAAACAAATGTTGGAAACCATATGGGTAGGCTGCTCCCTAAGAAAGAGAAAAGCAAGTGCCATTACACAGCAACTGGACCAGGGGCTTCCCCTGCCAGGGCTCCATCTCTCAGTGCCGTAGCGAGGGGAGAAGGACAGATTTGGAGACAACTATCATTTTCTACCATGAGTCTAGACCATCAGACAAATTCAGAGTCCAAGGTAAAGCTGGAAACAATCTACATGTCAGAGTCAGAGTTAGATCTGGTGAAAGAAAGCTGGGTCATATATAGTTGGTGGTTGTTGGTCTTCTCCATACTGAGAAGACAGGCCTGAGGACAAGCTGGAAAATTAGTCTGTGTGTTCACATCAGGCACAGCTGTGATGGAGACAAACATGGGCACTCCTACAGAACAAATGGGGCAGGGACTGGAGCATGGGGAGGTAGGGTTGGGAGAGCCCTGATCTACTGGTCGGGTGCAGAAAATGGCTATTGGTACTTTCAGACTGCTAACAGTAGATTTCAATTGTTGGCATGTTTTTGACTTCCAGTATGATAACAACAGTGACACACATACTATATTTTAAATGGACAGATATTACTGTTTTCAGTGGGATTATTTGCACAAGCATGTTCTCACCAGAAATACGTAGCTAGTATCCATTTTGCCACAGTACTTCATTTTTATCATGACAATTCTATCCCTATTCCCCACAAAATAGTAAAGAAAGGAGATATTCCCAATTAATTGTCAGTCTAGTGGTGATAGTTTAGATTCAATGGTCTCTACTGATTAATATTTCAAACTAGGTTTCACATTAGACATTTAAAGGTATGGTTTGCTCATTTAATCCTAACTGCTAGCTACAAAATAAATTGACTAATTTTTGTATTAATCATACTACTTTACTTTTAATGGCTATATTCAACGATCTTTTGGTTCACTGAAGCTGCATGTATGTCCTGCAAGCTAAGTCCTTATTGCTCAGGGCAGTCTAATCCTACCAGATATTGATCATAAGAGATTCCTAATAAAAGAGAACTAGTTAGATCATATGGATTATGCAGTCAGATATTTTACTAAGATTATATGCTGCAGAGATTTATACGGTGTACTTTAAAATGTAGTATTGTCAGTAATACGGAATAGAAACGTGTAAACAAGTGCATGAATTAAAAGGAAATAAGCCATATTTCATCATTACATTGACCAAGCAGAAATTGTTAATAATTGTAATGGATAGATTACATCTTAGGGTATACAAGCCGTTATAAGCAAACATTACTGCTATTTCCATGACGATGAAATATCACTCAAAATTAGAGGTTTAGGAGAAGAGAGATTGTGTAGTGCTAACACTTCTCATTACCCTTAAAAATAGGATAAAATTAAGGTATTTACATATATGTATGTATATATATATATAATACACATATATGTATTTATATACAACATTTGGGATTGCAAAAAAGAAAGAGCAGGTAGAACCTTATTTTGAGCAAAACAAAATCAAGAGCATGCAGAAACTGAATAGTAAAATATTTTAGATATTAGGAATAGAGACTCACATCCATGAGAAATAATTTTTTAAATAAGTATCTTTCTGCGCAAAAGAGAAATACCAATGGAAATGCATTGGATTTTCTTTTTTTGTTATTGAATGAGATTTCACATAAAGCTTATAGAATAACTTATAGCTGATGCTTATTTAAACATAAGCTTCTATAAAGTCGAGATAAAATATAATTTCTCCCTATGTTCACCAAGGTAGAAAATTTTTATTCTTATGCTTTTTGGTCACAGAAGCTAACAGTAATCATGAACTCTCATGTTATTTCCAGTAGCTGTAGTAAAAAAGATAAATAGCAATTAAAGGTTGTTTTTGTAGGAGAGAATGCCCGTCTGCTGCCATCTGGCACATGGCAACAAAATATAATGGAACATTAGTGGGAAGGTTCAACCTCTATTACCATACCACCAACATTCGCCTCTGATGTCATGGGCCAGTATCGTAAAACAGGAGGAATTACATTTCAAGCAGCCCTTGTAAAAATAGTTCAAGATTTCAGGAACACTGATGAACAGAACTGAAGAAGCAATCATACACAAAACACAATTCTGGCTCCCTGAATGTGATATACCTTCTTGAAAACTGAAGGCTGTGAGGGCTACCAAATAAATAGAACAACATTTTTCTAGAAGTTTATCAGACTTGGCTCCTACAAATCTTAGACCAAAAGCAAAGGGTCTGGAGGGTGTAACATTATCAAGTCAAGTATTATGTCAAGTATTATGAATGTAAATGGGGCCATATTTAGAAGAGATTATTTAATAATTTGCAAACCAATGCCAGAAGCACAAGTAATAAGCAGGGAATTAGAACTGCTTGTTTGTTAAAGCAAGTGAATATAATAGGAGTACTCTAAGATGGTGCAAGCAGACATGCAACAAGGACTGCTCATATTATTGGAGGGGATACAGAGGCAGAGAAATACAGGCATTCCATATTGTTGTCTGTGTAATTAAAAGCACAGTATGTAAAATACAGAATGTATCTTCTGACCAAAAAAAAGAAAAATGTTTTCACAAGTATTAGCATACGTGTTTTGATAACCAAAACTACTTAAAAATTATTTTTAAGAATGTCTGGAATACATGGGAAATCTGCTTTACATGTGTGAGTTTCCTAATACAGATAAGGAAGTACGGACAGAACAAGGTGAAAAGTATCACACTATCAGAAAAGAAGTCACAGCTTAGAAAAGTACCACAAGTTTCTTCTGAAGCACAAGCTATTACTCCACTCTCTGTAGTGTACACCACTTCTGTAATGGCTTCTTGTGGAAAAGAAACAGTGAATATTGAACCAAAGTTATGGACTTTCTCAACACTAGCTATATTATTAAAGGTGGACTAAATCTGGTATACATTAGCAATTCCTACACACTCATACATTTCAAACATATTTACTACTCAGAGTTACTCAGGGGGAATTCAAACAGAGAAAACTGAACAATAGCTATTAAGAAAACGTTATCATTATCAAAAGGTCTATGATGTATAACTATAAAAGAAAGTGTTTTTATGTAAAATTCTCATTGATGAAGCAAATTTAAACTAACACTTTCACTTTCACTAAGAACATTTATGCATTCAGTTTCTCAATCTGTGATAGATTAAATACTTTATTCCAACATTATGTAGGAAAGATGTCACATAGAAATTGCCAAAGTCAAGTGCGCATTTCTAAGGGATGAGCCATATCATCCACAAATAAATATCTAAAACAGGTAGGATGAATTGCACCTTGGAAGTATCTCCCTCTTTTTTTCCATTAACTGTAACTAATGCTTGGATGACTCTCAGAGTGGCACTGACAGCTTCAGACTGCAGCTGAACCTCAGGTCTCAAAACCTAACATTGCTTTAAATGTTCTACTACCTGCAGTAACCATTGAAACTTAGAAACCCTAAAGATCCCTTACCTTCAAAAAATGTTATTAGGAAAAGGTCAGAAGTGTGTGCTACTTGCATAATTTCTCTGTCCAGCCAAACATCCACTGAGGGAGAACATACTCTTTGTAAAACTGCTTCTTGGCTTGTAGGAGAAATTGGTACAACCTGTTTTCTGAAAAACTTGGAAATCTTTATTGACTTTGAATTTTTTTCTTGGTTGTTTCAAATAATCTGGGTCAAGTTAGAAATTTTACCATGTGCTCTGTTGCTGCAGTTACTTCCTGTACTGGGCTTATGTGGCAGGGTTTTGCAGTGGAGTGGCTGCAGGAGTGGCCTCTGTGGTGGCAGTCTAGTCCTGAAGGATGGACTCCATTGTACTAACTCGTGTTGGAGAAAGTTCTGGAGAAGCTGTGGGAAATCCACACAGGATCAGTTTGGGAAGGATGGCACTCTGTGGGAGGGACCCCATATGAAACAGGGTAACAGGGTGACCATGAAGAAGCAACAGAGATGAAGCATTATGGACAGACCACAGCCCCCATTCCCTGTTCCTCTGCACTGCTTGGGGCAAGATGGGTAGAAAAGGGTAGAAGACAGGGAGGTATTTTTAGTTTGCTCCAGTCTGTTAGCAATAGCCAATAAATTACAATAATATGACTTATGTTGAGTCTCTTTTGGCCATGACAGTAATTGTTGAGGGATTTCCATGTCCTAATCTCAAACCATGAGATTTTCTTCCATTGCACTTTCTGTCCCTTTTCTGTTGATTAAGGAATTGAGAGAGTGGAGTTGTGGTGCTGAGCTACCAGTGCGAGTGAAGCCACCACATTTGCTAATGGTTTAATTGCATCAAACTATGTCAGTATTTACGAAAACTTCAGTATCCAAGAGTCAATCTGTTATCAGCTAAAAACTATGAATAGAACATACAGTAGGGGATTAAAAAAATAAATGTTTACCTAAAACAAAATTCAATGTCATTTTGATGAAAGGGAAGTTATAGAAAACATACCTGCGAGAATACAGACAATAGGAAATTATTATTATTTCAATAATCCTTCAAAACAGCAAACCACATTTCTCAGACTTCCTAAATGCAGAAAGGCCAGCAATATCATGTTAAGATTTAATCCTGTACTCTGCATGAACTCTGGGAATATTTATCCTTATTGCAGTACACTGCAGTATTTGGGCTTTAGGCTCTTTTGGGGTTGGCAGGACGGGCTTGGATGAGATTTGAGAGGAGTTTAATGAATAACACAATTAACTACCTTTTGTCACTGGGATTATTAACTGAATAAAACCTAACTTACTGACCCAAATTCCTCTTTTCTACACTTGTAGGAGCTACTAATCTGATCGGTCAAAATCCTTCAGCAACCACTCTCTGTGACAAATATCTTCACATTATTCCTTTTTATAAAGCGGAGAAACAAAATATTTTTGCATGTATTTCTGAAGCACAATCTCGTTTTGTATCCTCTGTATTCTTTCCAAAGAAGGAATGTGAATCTGATTGTAATTATTGGCAACAAGAGTTTACACTCATTCATCTACATTGCAGATAGCACAGTTATGAGACTGTGAGGAACTGAGATTCTGTCAACACTTCACAACAATCTCTTTCCTTCTCACTTTCAAGCCCACAATCCAAGAGGTTGAAATCCAGTTTCAGGAGCAAGTAGTCACAATGGGGACTACATCTCTCCCTTTAGATCTCCTCACTTTATACTTCGCATTCTAATTAACACAAATAATATCTTCCAAGCTAGATGAATTGCTACACAAGCTGGGAAAAAAAGATCTTCCCTAGGCACCCTACACAAAAGACTTCTGTAAATACAATCTGTAAATCCCAACCAGTACTCCTCAAAAAAGAAATAGTTTATATTTCATCCATTATAGGACTCATCTCTGTACTCTGATCTCTATATTTTACGCTGCTTTGTACAGTGCTGTAAATTTTCTGATAAAACTTGATAAGCTAAATTATATTGTATTGTAAAAAAGGTACAAGTACAAACAATAACAAATAATAATAATAACAAATACTGTTTTTTTTTTTTTTTTAAATTATTCTGGAAATTTATTACTCAGTGAAGTAACCGGTGACAAAACATTACTCCAGAGAATAATGTCATTCATGGAACATTCATGGAAACCCTACTAGCAGGCAAAGAAGTAAAATCTTGAAAAGACCCTGTATTAAGAGCTTTATGCTATGGTGAACAATTGAAATCATTGTATAATACAGTTAGTCCAGCTTTACTTGTACGAAAAATAAATCCCTTAAAAGTATTTTCATCAATTGTGGAACAGACAATATTGAGAACACTGAGTAGGAAAATGGGTCTTTGATGACTTGAACCTACCAATGGAGTACGCAGTCCCATTCTGACTATTATACTTCCTTTAAGATGATTCTTGGGTAAAAACACAGATTTGTTAAGAAACTGAAGCTGTCTACCAGGTTGTGCTTAACATATATCAAGAAGCTGGTAGTAAACTACAGAGTACTAAGCATGAACTGCATTAAGGGGAGAAAAAAAAAATAGCATAAAGAGTTATTTTGTACTTGTCAACAGAAATACCTGCATTTCTGTCACTCTCTTAGGAAGGTTTGCAAGGAATTCACTGAGTAAGGTACTTTAATTCCTGAGCCTGTCCTCTAAAAGAATGCTGTTATGGGTAATTCTGGGTAAATGTACATTCATTACCAAGACAGTAATTACACCGGCTTCGAAATAATAGATAGTGCATGGACATTCTATTTTTGTCACATTTTTTCCTAAGAAAATCTGAAATTTGTATTTTCATTGCGTATCTCAGTCAACAGACTAACCCATAGGACATTGTGTAGAAACAGTACCTATTGAATCCATAAGGCTAGCAAGAGGCCCTTTACAGCCTAAATACTTAATTCCAGAGAAAATAGAAACATAGCAATATTTCGATAGCTAGGTCAAGATACTACTGGCCAAAGATGAAGTTCCAGTGGTAGTGATCTGATTCAAGCAGAACGTGGCATACTATTGCTGTATAAGGTACTGCCAAAAGTAATATAAGGTCATTTTTAGAACCACTTCAGACATGCTCTCTCCTAAGGGCTAAAATAAAATTTCATTGTCATAGAAGAAGTCAATGACCTACTGGCATGTTCACATGGAAAATGTCCAGATAATAAAATAATACACAATAATCTTTTTATCAAGAGATTGATTATGTATTGATATTTTGTAGCATAAATTACGCAATAAAGTATGCAAGAAAGCTAATAGACAATCCAAAATTATTTCTGATGTTGAAATAAAACAGGACTACAGATGTTCAAACACTTCGAACATCTCCAAATCTTCTACATCTTAAGGCAGAATATTCATATACAAAGTTTTCTATGCCAGAAAAGTAGGCCAGGAAAATAAACTTCGTACAGGCTTCAAACACACTGTAATGTAGGATTTGCCCTAAATAAGACATAAAGATCCAAACAGAATTTGATCTAACTAAAGGAAAAGTAACCAGCATGACTCATATCATGTCGACATTCTTTTCTGGGGGCCATCACTGCATCCATCAGTACCAATTAAGGTTTTTTAAAAAACACAATTTTTCCTCCATTTTATCCATGAATCAAAGTCCAGAATTTCTTCACTTGCCAATCACCTATTTGAGGAAGAGACATTAACCTTAAAAGCACTGAAGCACCAATTTCCGTAACAGACACCCAGGCAGAAGGAAGCAGCAAACATGCTTGAGTTGCACTGTATCGAAGCTACATACTCATCTTTGACTGCTGCTGCCACCAAATAAGGAGAGCATTGACCGAGATCATTCTGGAGGATTATAAATCCTTTTTCAAACCTCACTGTAGTCTGCCTATTAGTGAAAGCTTTGTGAAGAAATGTCTTGATATTATGTTCTGTTTCCAACCGAAAAAGAGGAGAAGCAATTCTAGAAAATGTCAGAAAGGCACACGAAGTGGAATTGGATTACATGTGCAAAATTAATGACATCTAACATTTAATTAGCATCATAATGCCATCTATTGCCTGAGGAAAAAGGATAACATGAAAAATAAAGCTGAGAAATTCAAGACTAATAAAAGAAACCCAACCATATAATACCAATTCTTTACTACTGAAAAGTATTCTCAAAAAGTGTCATGCACTTGAGAAAAAATCCAATTGTGCTTTTCAGGAATCTCAAGAAGTTCTCCTTCTGTCTCTTATTACATAATGCCAGAGCTGAGGGATGCTTAAAGGAGTGAGAGAGAATGTCACTGTAAGTCTGCAACAGAAAAAAACACTTAATGTTTAAATGGCACTCCATGGCAGAAGGTGAGATATAGTGACTGCTGTCACCTCTGGTGAAGCAAGTTATAGATGAAACTATTATTTTTGATACCAAATTCTTTTTTATTCCCCCCTCCTCTGCTGCTCAAGAACTGATAACGGCACTGACTGTTACACTGCTGATTCTCTGAAATTCAACATGAGACAATTGTTCTCTGCTGCAGACTTTGGAAAGCCAGCACTTATGTCAAAAAAGTCATGTAACTTAGACAAAAGCCACAGTCACATTCTTTTTGGAAAGTTATTTAGATAAGCAAGCTAGTTAATAGCTCAGATAATCAGTGCAAGTTAAATTGCTCCACTTAATACATGGTATGCTAACACTAACTTTGCAATCTAAGTTAAAGTAAGCCAAAGCAAGACAAACTAACAGCTCAGATAGATAATTTTCATCATATTGTCTATCAATGACATGATTAAACATTATTTCAGAGTTTGGGGATTATCCCTTAGTCCTCCAACTTTAAAGAAAATACAGAAGTTGTATTAAACAGTTTTTTGAATATTGAAGAAAATCTTGCACCAACATTTCCCACAATGTCCCATGGATGCTATTTCACACTTTATTTACTTCACAATCCTCAGAAGGATGCCATATGGTGGTGATAATTTTCTGCACTTGAGCTTCTCAGTTTGGTTCATGTACTTCCTCCACTGAGATTTCAATTGTCAGCTAAAGACAGGCTCCAGTTACCTGTGAAAAGTCCTTTTTGACAAGAAATTTTCCCCTGGCTTTTGTACAAATCTTTTTGAACACTTTAGTGCTTTCATTAATTGCTCTGGCTTTTTCTCTTCTCCTCTGGCAGATCTCAAGGTTCTGATTTTTTTTCCTTCTAGCATCTTTTCCTTGATCTCTTTAAATCACAACAATTCTTGGTACATATTACAATCAGGTTCTTTATATATAAATTCTATAGACTATTTTATATTATTCTGAATGGGCTTCTGAACAGGTATTATGTTGCATCTCAGCACATTGTCTTAAATATCCTTACTTCAGTGGGTCTCTTACAGCAATGTAGTTAAAAATACCATTGTGGCATCTTTTCATTTTATTGACTTCACAGTCTCTTTTCCTACAGAAGAATTCCTCAGAGTCACATTAATATAAACTATTTGGTTTAGGAAAGTAAAGCCAAATTTATCCATTACTTTAATGGAAGTTTTCTTTCCTTTTCTGTCCTTGTGTAACAAGGAATGTATTAAATGCAAATGATACAACAATACAAGTAATTTATCAGGACTCTCTGAGATGAAATCCCTAATACAGCATGGAAACCAGAGGACAAAATCTTCAAGGCTGCCTGAGCATTACTTGATCAGTTTTATGCTATAATTAAGCAGGAAGTTCTATTCTTTGCCTCAGTGCAACTGGGTGGTAACTTGAGGTGGTAGAAATTATGGCTGCTTGTTATGAACTGTCAATCATCTCCTTTATCATGAGTGCTTTGTGTTGTCAGAGCCCTTTCTATTTCAGCATTAAGGATTACACTTGGAATTCACAGATCACATGGAATCAGACTTCTGCATCCCCACAGAGTTAATAACAATCTGACATGAAAAAAATGTTCAGTACCTTTTAGGCATATGTAATGCTTCATTTTACCTCTCTGAAAATAGGGAGGAGAGAATACACATGGCATCATTAAGGGTTATGAATTTATCTCAACGAGGATTGAGTAAACTTTTCTGGTAGCTTGAAATAAATTTCAGATCATTTATTACACGTTTTTGATTCATTTAATGTATATATATACATATATGTATAAAACATAACTGTAATTTCTGTTCTGAAGTTAACTGCCAGCTCATTTCAGTGACATGAACAACTCAGAAAAACTTCAAAGGAGCACACTACAATGGAGTTAGGTAAAGTTCTGATCCTTTTGAAATTATCCAGCACTTGCATCTAGGCAGTATAGTAAGTATAACAAAAGCATCCACAATATAATTCTGCCTCATCATTTTCCCTACCTCCATATAACAAAAACACTTAAGTTTAAAAAGAAAAATCATCCAAAAACTAAAATAATTTTAATTAAAAGGATAATGACAATATCATACTGTTAATTGCATGCAAACTGGTCCAGATGTGGTTGCAAAATGGTCACGTGAAACTGGCCATATAGAATGTCAGATATCTATCAAAATGCACTACAACTTTAGTTTTACAGTATCTATTCCAACTTCTCTACAATATACATTCTGCACTACCTCAAGATGCACATTTCTCCTTTACACATGAATGAGACCAAGGAGAATAGGGAAGAAACCCATTAGCCCTTCAAAGAAAGCGCAATCCTGCCAAGAAGAAGCTATCATGTACTGGGAGTCAGGAGGAAGGCATGTGAATTGTTTAGGAAAGTTTCCTTTTTTTCTTTTATTTTTTTTTAAACATTAAAGCTGTGTAGACATTTAAATGTAGAACTTTTGAAGCTGCAGCCTGAAGAGTTCTGTAATGTTTCATCTATTTATTAATTTTAGAGCTCAGAGACTTTGTTGAATGTCTGGAGAAGCTCGTTTCCATAAAAATAACGGCATTCAAAAATGCCAGAAGTATAGACGATGTGATAGGAAATCACCATGATATTTCTACTGGAGACATTTCACCATTTCTACTGACCACACATCACTAATTTGCAGGAATATCAATCCACTGACATGGAATCAGACTCTTGAGCACATCAAATTAAGGGGACAGAAAAGTTATTACTAACACTTTGGTCTGAAAAGGTATAATGGAGATAGGAAAGGAGAGGAACTCCCCCCTCCCCCCCCCAAGCACTCCCTCAGCAATTCCCTAGGTCACCACCTGCATTTCTCCTATATTTACCCTGAAAGAGAAGAGAAATTAAGACAGTGAGAATATTTCACAATGTTATGCTACTATTAGTTTCCTATCCTTTCTCTACACTTTTATATAATAAAGATTAATAGATTAATTTTCTGTTTTACACAGGGAACTTGACATCTAAGTGCCTTCACATGGTGTCTGTGCCATGGTGGAAAATGAGCCCACAGTGTCTGACTGGAGCTATTTACTAACGCTATTTATCTCAGTCAAAACAACAATATACAGAAGCAGAGCAGCTACCCAGAAGCTATGACGGATTGAATGGGTACATGGATCATGTAAAGGGTAGAGCCCTAATTATTAACCTCTGTAAAATTCATGATGCACAAACATAGTTGCGTATGTCAGGGCTCTGACAAAAAAGCTTAATTCATCTTCAATTTATTAATAGAGATCTCTGAAGAAAAGTAAAGTGGCAGCAATAGTCTCATATATAAGACAGACATAAAGCACTGTTTGATTTTCTGGACTGTGGGCATTTCCAAGATATTTTTCAGATAAGGACAAATGAGCCTTGCCAATTCTTTTACGTAGCCAGCAGAAACATGAACATATAGAACCAGAACAAGATGCAGCAAGGAACTAAACTGCAATTTGTTGCAATGCACTCAAAGCTCATGAACTAATTGAGGGTGCCACTGTCAACACTTGCATGTCTTTTCTAAGAGTACTACATAATCTTTATGTAACTATCTGGCCTAAGAACAGAGTAAGGACACAATATATTGAATATCAGCAAAGCTCACCATCTCATTTTTATTTTTATTTTTATTTTTTTAAATTAGAATAAACTGTAAATAGAAGTTCAAATATTTTCTTTCCACCTCCCAAAGAATGTCTTGCACATCCTATGGGATGTGCACATCTCACTTTGGAGACAACTGTTCAATGGCCTCCTTACTCAGCCCTACTTACAGCTAGTTGGGCATACTTGAACTCACCAGCACCTGTCTGGATTGCAACATGGACAAAAGGCAGTTGGTGCCCACTTGCAAAAACACATACCTTTCAAGAGATACACTTATAAAAAAGACGTATGCTTAAAGTACCTAGAGTCCCTTTGCAGTCATTTCCCAAGACTAGAACTAGCCAATTCTATCCAGTTTTTCCACTAAGAGAAATGCAAGTAAATAAGTAAATAAAAATCCCCTCCCCCCCTCAAAAAAAAAAAAAAAAAAAAAAAACCTGAAAATTCAGAGGAAACCATACCATAAGATTGATTTGCAATTTGAAAAAAGGCTGCAGTCAGAGACTAAGTGAGCTCCAAGATGGATAAGGACAGAACTGAACGATGATGATGATAAAGTCGGTATATGATAAATGGTAAATTACCTACTTAAGATTTTCTAACTCGTCTGTTTAGTCTTGCAGATAAAATACATAAAATACAGTAAAATACAGTTAAGATACATGCTTTAATGCATATTATTAGCCATTAGGACAGTGACAAAAAAAAAAAATAGAGTAAATTTGCAAGCTCTCTGGTGCTCTTGAGCATGAATACATGGCAAACAACAAAATTTTGCATCTATGAGATAAAGTTTGCAGTATTTTTCTTCAGCAAACAAAGAATTCCAGTTTTGACTATGGGGCAATATTTTCATGCCAGAGCTATTACCAAGTTTCCATATTCTGAACTTTTTACAGGCATCCTATCTGACTCTAATTATGAAAAAGATATCCTTCGCTGATTTGTACCTCAGTGTCCACATTGCCAAAACTAGAATAAACATTCTTAGAAAATAAAAAAAAAATCAAGTTATTTCTATCTACTTAATATCCACTGTTGAAAAATACTGACAGCTTCTGCTTCCCTGGTAGGCACCAGAGCATGAAGCAGTGATGTGATATATTGGGCCTGGCTGGGATGAAATTGTGAGATTAACTTTCTTCATAGTAGACTGTCTCATGCTTTTGTTCTTAAATTTCTGTCAAATGAGGTCTGTCATACAGAAAACTGAAAATGAATGTATGTACTCAGTACTAGCCAACATTTTTATTTTGAAATGACATAGAAATCCTACTGTCATACCAAACTGTGAATTACTACATATGGTAAATAGTCATTCAGCAGAAGAGACAGTCTTACAAGAGGAATAAAAAAATCACCAATTTAATTGCATACAACACATCCTATGCGGATATGTTAGGCCAGTAGTTGGTAGTTACACATTTTAGATGAACTACTTGGTTTGTTGATTTTGTCATAAACTTTTATTGGCTTTATATAGCAAGGTGTTTTTCTTTTTCCTTTTTTTGGGGGGAGAGGAGCTGCAGGAGTGGCCTTTGTGAGAAAAGCTCAGAAATTGCCCCAGGTCAGCTAAGAAACAGTTTCAGCTCAGAGTTCCCAAAGCCTTTTTTCTCATCATCCTGCAGCTTGAGCGTTTGACCTCTATTATCCTCTCTCTTAACAGAGGACCATAATCAGAGGGAGACCCTTGTGGTTCCTAATTTAAAACTAGTCAATGGAAAGCAGCAGGAATCTTCAAGACACCATTTTTTTTTTTCTATCGAGACACCTCAATTTAGGATGAGAGGTATTTACTGGCTATAAAGGGAACCTAAATGATCAGCTTAGAGTAGACACTACTGATTAGATGGCCAACACTACACAAAACAAATCACAAACAGCAAATTCTGCTAGCAAAGGGTGCGCATTCTGGCCTCTGTGAGACAATTCTGCTTGCATGTTCTCAGTTATCATCACTAAAGCTGAAGCACATAGCTCACACACCTTCAGTGCAGTGAATATTTAAGAAGGCCAAATCTACATCCAGTCTTCCTTAGATGATGTAAAAATGTCTGTTTCACCAAATCTAGCCAGAATCAACCTTTACGTAGTTTTGCTGTTAAAATTTGCTTAAAGGTATAAGTCAACAATATATAAGAATCCTATCTGAAAATAAAAGTCGATCAAAAGTAAATTTAAGAAATTGATGGGAAATATTTTCTATGGAAAAACAAACAAACAAACAAACAAAAACAACAGCAGAGCAAGTTATGCAAAATATTTAAAGGACACGATGTTGAGGCTAAACAAGGCAGTCAGGCCTGTGGGGATTTCTTTAAACTTCTTTAAACTCTGTAAACTTCACAAAGGAAAAGTAATTCCAAAGAGAACAGAAATGTTGAAAACAAGTTTCCAGTTGAAAGGGTGTTGACAAGCTGCTGGGTTTTGTCTTTGACAAGTATTTGTATTAAAGTGCTTAATATTCATATAGAAGAAAGCATTAATGAAACTTAATGAGTGAGGGAATGCATCAAGAAACCTAGAGAGCAAATAATGTGGTTTTTCATTTCAGCAAACTAGAAAGTGAAGCAAAGCTGGTTTAAGGACAGGCCTCAGGACAAATTGTAGAAGACTGACAAGGGTAACACAGAGCACTTGTCTGCTCCACCAGTGCAAGAGCAAACACTTTTGCAATCATTAGACCTGACAGAGACAAAAAAAAACAACAAAAAGAAAAAAAAAAAACCAAAAAAAACCCTGAGGTTTTACTAAGCTGTAGGCAAATTAGTTTGCTAGTACATCAGAACATCATGGGCTGAAATTAAACAAATAAAGCTAAAGTGAGGAAAATGAGTGGAAAGCAAAAGAAGAACTGAAGGCTACACACTATAATGCAGTGTATCATAATCAAATGATAATTCATATATTTGTTCCTCTTTTTTTTCAGGGTATACCATTTCAGTGTGATGCAGACAACCCTGAAATCTATGGAACAGCGAGGAGTACAATTTTTCAGTATAGTTCTGAACAATATCAGAACTGGGAACTTTGCAAGCAATACACTGCATAAACAATTTGTATCTCTGCTAGCCTAGAGGTCTCTGAACTCTTATGAATTTTTACCATGATTGTCAGGACTGAATGCAAAGCACTATTTTAAAAATGCAGATATATACAATTTGTTCTAAGTATTTTGAAACAGATTTCCCTATATTCCATCTCTGTATTAGTGACTTTGATGTAAACACAATTTGTTATTTTACAATCTTAGAGAAGATGTCTTGAAAAGACACGTAGGTTTCTTCTTGATGAAAGTGAGCAATGTCATCAGGCAGAATGTTTCTATACAAATGGGGTGGAGGAAATGACAATACACTTTTCATTAATAAAGTTGCTGCAGCTGGATTCTACAATCTCTCCCTCTTTAAAAAATATTTAATACCTCATATCGAAGATCACTGTAGATAAATTAAGAGTACAGTTGATCATACAACTGTACCACAGCAGCAGGCAGAAGAATCAAAGAGTGGAAGTTTTCAAATTGAAATCGTGACAAAATTCAAAGCTCAGCACAAATGAAAGGAGGAAATTTGGCCAAGTTAGATCTGGGAAAAAACATTACCACTTCCTTCTTTAGGACTGCAAACAGGACTTTTTGTGCTCTCTGCTTGAGATGGGGATGAGAAGGGTTCCAAATTCAACAGGAGGTATGTCTTATAGAGGAAACCTTGTTCTATTGGAAGCCATGGTTTCAGCAATTACCATGCAAAGCACCTCTCCTGATAACTGCAAAGCTTCCTCTTTCCTACACATATAATTTGAGCAATATATTTTCCTACATGCTTTTTATTTATTTATTAGGAAGAGAGACTTCATCATGGAATATGCATTGGAGATGATGCAACAGTTTCCCCTAGTCTCTGACACCTGTTTTTCTGTCTGATGTTTTTTCTGTCTGCAATGGAGTTGTTCTGTTAAGGGAGATTTGCCCTGCCCAGCAGAACCAACTAACATCATAAGACTTCTTGTCTCTCATGGTGTAGTTCTAGCTTTTCTAGATCCCTATTTAGATCAGGGTTGCAAAATGCATCAGATCAAACTTCCACTGTGTCCACCTGCTATAAACAAAGTCACAGTAAAGAAACTCCTGCTTGAGAAATGTAACTAACTGTGACTACAGAAAAACCAACATCTGCTCATTTTCATCGCCCTAATAGCTGCCAACACAACATCCACCTTAAAAAAAAGTTTTGTAAGTGAAATGAGTGAAATGCTCTCTATAATGCTACCTAATGCTATTCTGGAATCTGTCTTCCTCTAGTATACGTGTTATTTGCAGAATGAAGTACAGGAATTCACCACCCACCTTCCTCCCTCAGAGCAGTACACAGCAAATACTAGCATTATTTGTTGTGGATTTGTTACAGAGTGTCTGGATACAATCCTTGTTTTCCACCTACACCGTACCCTTCTCAAACGGGCAGTGCTCCCATTTGTTGCAGTAGAAAAAGTACTTGGAGTTATTGCCAGAAAACAGTGCAGATGTCTGAGACTTTACTGATCAGGGATCAGTCCTAGTGGCTGGCTGATATGGTGTGAATCACGTTGAGAAGATTCAAACAAAGGGGAACTGAATACGGAACTTCCAGGTCCTTGGTGAGTTCTCGAAAGAGAAGATAATTTGAAAATATCATCTGAAGAAGCAGGGCTGCTGGAGAAAGGACTGGCTTCCAATACCCACAGACTGTAGCAATCTGGTTTAGATGACTCCTAAATATACTGAATCATAAAATGTCTTGGGCTGGAAGGAACTTCAAAGATCATTCAGTTCCAACTCCCCTGCTATAGCAGTGTTATAAACCACTAAATCGGGCACTAAAAGAGCTGGATTTAAAATACACAGGAATTTCAGTATTGTCTCTTGGATAACTTTCCCAGATCCTTGTCCTGTGTTTTTTAAAATCTCTGAATCTGACATCATGAATGCATCCAAAAGAGATACAAACATTACTCTTTGAATCACGTAAGAAAGAAAAACAAATAAACTTCGTGTTTCTTGGATATGGGGAAAAGGAGTCTAAACATTTGTACTGATCTATCCTTATCCATCGACTTAAAAGATCATCTAGTATCAAAGCAGCTGCAGAGAGATCTGGAAATTAAGACGAAAGACACTGCCAAAACATTTCTAATGAATTTAATTCCTATTTACAGCTTTCCTCTATTTGTTTCAACAAGTATATAATTTACCTTTTGACATTTACAGAAAGAGTTGTCTCAAGTCCTCTCTAACTGTATTGACAGCAGGTGCAGTTTAGAAACATGTATGCTAGAAGTGTTCATGCACTAATTCAACCAGGGAACACTAGCATAATGTCCAAGTAGCTTGTTTAATCTGGACTGATTTGTGTCAGTGGACAAGAAAAGAGACATTGATGTCATTCATCTAGACTTTGGTGAGGTCTTGGCATGGTTCCCCATAATGTCATTCTCTCCAAATAGGAAAGACATGGACTTGATCGGTGGAGTTGATGTTTGGTGGATGAGGAACAGATTACAAGATTGTATACAAAGAGTAATGGTCAATAGGCCATAAAACATCTTACAAATGCAAAGCTTAAATTAATATTAACATATTGCAAGCTTCAGCTGTAATATTACAAATGAAGGAGTTTCAGAAGGGAGTGAATTTAAAAACATCACCCAGATCTTAGGTTCCCACAACAGCTGGGATCTGTGAAAATCTAGGAAAATCTAGGAAGCTTACCATGTATCCTGTACTACCTCTTTTTGGATGACCATCGCAAGTGGGAGAAGTGCTTGAGTACTCCCTCCTGTTTCCAAAAAAAGGAAAAAAGAAGACACAGGGAACTACATGTTTGTCAGCCTCACCTCAGTCCCCGGGAACGTGAGAGAACAACAAATTCTGGAAAGTGGATGGGGGCTGCCCATCTGGAAAGCAGCTTTGCAGAAGATGACCTGAGGGTGCTGCAGAACTAAGCCATGAGATTAAGAAACAGGAAACATCAGATAGCAGTTTCCTGCATTTCTAAGTGTTTTGATACAGGTGAGTTGCTTAAACTACTCCACTGATCTGCAACTAGGATGATTTCATCAGACAAAATTTGGAACCCTATTCCAAGATATGAAAGTGACTAGAAAGTAATTATTATAGTGCAAATCACTGAGAAAAAAAATTAAAAAAAAAAAAGCAGAAAAAAAAAAGCTCAGAGTATGCCAGTGACAAATAAAAATTCTTAGGAAAAGTGGTAGGTATGAAGAATGCCATTAAATTTGTTGAGTCACATCTCTCAAAAGCACGCTCTCATTCAGACAAGACATCCAGTTTAACACTGTAGGATACTTTTCACCTTAAAATGCCTCTTTTATTTAGCTGAGTTCACAGACTGTTTTCTAAAAATGGAGACAAATATAGGATAAGATTCTGTCTCTCAGATTTCTCCCCGTATGTCATAATTCTGAGACTTTCCCATAATCTCACGACATCTCATGACTTCTGAATATTTGCCAAAAACCTGGACAGCTATGGTAAGCCTAATATTTTAGCAGTGTTCAAAATTTCTAGAAGTCACAGTATAACTTTGGCTTAAGGAACAACACCAGTACAACACATGCTTAACTTCAAGCAGTTTAAGAGATATATTTTCTTCTTGACTGCAGATTAGCATTCAAAGGGAATGGATTCTGTTAATTTCTCATACTCTTCCAGGAAGGTTCATCATTACAAAAAGCATTCCATGGATTTTATTGTAACCTCTGAACAACCCAAATCTTGAATTTTAATAAATTGTTTCAAAAATACTCCTTTCAGCGAACTTATTCTCTTCTGAATTAGGCAATATTATATTACCATATTATCTCATGTGCACAACTTTTAAAACTTATCACAGCACCATTTTAAAATATCGTACAATTGTCTGATGAATGGAACATAATTAGATCTCCAATCAAAACAATGGGGTTGGAGAGAGGGGAAATGCTCGCTAGTTAAATAGATAAACCACTGTTCAAAGTCTTATTTCATCCTTGCATTCTCATCTTCTAAAAAATAAAAAAACACAAACAAATGAAAAACAGTAAAGCCCCCAAACTCCAAAGCATAACAAAATCTAAAAAAGAAATATGATGATGAAGTCATATTAGTAACATGCAATTCTAATATCTGCCACAACAAGCACTGTCTTGGACCATTTCTTCAGTATATCCTAGGAGCAATTTTTTTTTGAGTTCAGATTTTCAGTCTTATTTTCAGATAAAGTGATGTTTATTACATTGTATGCATTATGCATCAACTAAATGGAATCTCTCAGTCATGAACCATTAGAGGTCTGCAGGCTCAAGAGAAGGTACTGATCATTCCATTGCTTTGTCTGATATTGGAAACACCAGTCTTTCTCATATGCACAACATCAGGTTTAAAGATAAAAGTGGTGAGCACTTATCTTAAAAAAAAATCTTAAGTTTGATTTGGTTTTGTTTAATACACCAGAAGTTTAACAAGGATGTTGTCAGCTCAAGGGAATCCTGGGGCTACTTAAGTTGATCGAGTCTGCCTTCAGTGCAAAATAACACAGATACAATGATTAATTCCCTTAGAACAGCATTGCATCTAGCTGCAATTCTTTACCAGGTGATGTTGTAGCCTCTTTTTTTTGTTTGTTTGTTTGTTTGTTCTGTTTCTGGAAGCTAACAAAAATGGATAATGGGAAACGGAAGAAAAGATGAAAATTATTGGTTAAAATACTACTGCCATAAGAAAAAGTTTCTTAGCATGGATGATAATTTCACAAAAGGACAAAAATACACTTATGCATGCTCCAGCAAAAATTCCAGCAAATGATAACTTGTACTTCATAAGTCTAAATGTCTTTACAGATTCTAAAGTTATTTATTACAATGAATGTCTAGGTCTCTTTACATTTCTTTGTCATTTTAAATTCCTGCAATGACTTCTACCACTTAGAAACAAACAAGCAGATATTTAATTTCTCATATATATGGATAGTATCTGCAATACTGGAAGAAACAACTTTTATAGGCTGCCTATGGAGATTTTAAGGTATCAAATTATAGAAAATCATAATTACCAGATAGAAAAGGGAAAGATATTCTTCTTCACAAGCTAGGGAGAATTTGAAATAAGCTGTCCCTAAGATTTTATCCTAGCAACCAGGCAAGAATCTGAAATTGAGTGATATGATGGACATTCTCAGACACATTTGTGCCTCTACTAAGAGGATTATCTCCATATTTTCTTTTTATTAAACCCTCTGGAACTATTTTGGGAAGAAGATTTGGGCTTTTGAGAACAGGAACTTGTAAGATTTTGCAAAGGAAAAAAATGAACAAACAAACAAAAATGCAGTAAGGCAGATTAAATACAGATTCTGTTTCACTTGCACTTTCACATAATATTTCATAACTTTCAAGGTATGCAACCAAGTTTGGTGAAAATAACAAACAAACAAGTATTACAAAGAGATGGTATGAAAAAGTTCAGCAGTTAAACAATAACATTTATATATAATAACATTCATATAAATAACATAACATCTGTTTGCCTGCTTTCACTTTCTTCTCTCTATGCCTTTTCCCATACACTTGACTGTCTTCTGTCTCACATCTCTTGCATCTGTGTTTCTACATTACTGCACTCTTTGTGGGTACAGTGCTCCTCCAAGGATGAAATTACTAGATATTGTTAGGAGCTTCCAGCTTCAACATTCCTAGTATCTGGTAAATTTTATGCTTTCAAGCTCTTCCTGGAGAAAAAATAATGATTTCTTTCTGCTCTAACTCCTCTTGAAAATGTGATGGAAGCTGGAAGTCTCTGCTCTTTCTTCAGAAGCCTGAGTAGTCAAACAGCAGTCACACCTTGAAGTCTCCACAGTTTGTAACTATAACCACCAAACACTGGTCCTCAGGGTTGCTTTTCGGCTAAAGTTTGAAAGGTCAAGATAACTAATTTCTTTGCTCTGCCTAATCCTTCTCTGCTTCTCTGTAACTACCTCATCTTATCTACTTATCCAACTTCTTATCGAAAGCGACTACTAATTCAGATCCTAATTTGCAGGCCCCATGCTGAGATAGCAAGTCTGCAGCAAATTTCTAGATTAACTTCCGGGTAAAATTCTAGACTTCTGTCCTGCTTTCTCTACAGAAATAGACACATACTACTTGGATAAGGCTTGCTGTTTACTAGCAGCTTTTCCTTATAACAGTTTTCTTTTTCCTAGTATTATATTTCTGGGTTAATTTTTATTAATAAGTGCTATATGATTTCAATTTAGGTAAAATGGATTCTGATGGACCACAGATTTTTAAAGAAGATGTCACTATAAAAAATACAGAACAAGAAGAAATCTCAGGAATATTAGTCATGTCAGCCAAAAAAGTAGCCTTTTGTCCACTTACAAGGGGAATTTGGTTTTAGTTTTTTAAATATTTTTAGATCCGTAAAGTCAGTGAAGATGGTGATAGAATCATGCAGCAATATTTTATCTTCCATTTTTTAATATATTTTAATCTGTTTCATTAACTTACAGAACGCTTTTCATTTTTTCTGTCTTTTTGAAATGCCACCTACACTGATAAAATTACATCAGGAGTTCTCAGCATTTCCAGGAAAAAGCAGAGAAATCACATAAAGAGATGACTATTAAGAAGTACAGAAAAATAAAGAGTCACTTAAGATGAACAGAATTTAACTTGTTTTAAAAACATTCCTATTCAATATTCTCAGTGGGAGGAAATATGTATTTAAAAAAAAAGGAAATATCATGAATATAATACCAAGTGGAAAGCTAAATGCAAGTTAATCGAATTTTAACATGATAGAAGAGTAAACAGAAACAACAGAAGACTGAGTAGAGGTGTCCCATTACAAAACACTGAAGTCTGAATCCTCCTTAGTGTGCAGGTGCAATTAAGTAACAGTTTTCAGTTTGAAACATACTTTGAACATACATGAACATACATGAGCAATATGTAGGAAGGAACAGTAGAATACAAAGGCAAATTAGAATTAGTGATTAGCAAATACAGCATTACTTGAAAATCCTAAAATAATTACACCTTTCCGTTTCATAGTCATGTTCTGAAACCTTTACATCTGCAACAATGGCAGCTCCCAAAAGTTTTCAGTCATTGATAGCTAAGCGTGACTTCCTTCTCATGACTTCTCAAGACTTTTCACACCAAACCATGAAATAGAGAAAACACAAACCACAAGAACATCACTTGGATTGTATTCAAAATACAATCCCAAGCAGTTAGCACTAGAGAGTGGCAGAACTAGAGGCATCAGTTCCTGCAGAACCTCCAGTCAACTGAAAGCTCACCTGGGAGCTAGAAACTGAATGTAGTCAGGACATTTCTGAAAACTGTATGAAACACCCATAACTCTTCAGGGATCATAAATATCAAAGCTAGCCTTTCTCTGAGCAGCAGGTTGGAACAGACAATCTCCCGAGGTCTCTTCCAACCTAAATAATCCTATGATTTTATGCCATAGCAAATACTTAAAACTGAAATTCCAGAAAAAAAACCCAAAACATTTTAGAATCTCGTTTATAAACCTTCACCATAGAACCATTAACTTTTGAAACAGACTCTTCTCCCAGAGGATGATAATAGGGCAGCAGTCCAATAAATCTAGGTCAGAGAAGTACAACGGATATGAACTTGCCCTACTTAATAAAAAGAACTGATGAAGTTTGTATATACACTTATACCAGGAGGACTTATGCAACTGCAGAATTAATCCAATGGAAGGGACAGTTTTAATTGTACAAACATATAAAAGAATTTGTAGAGGATACTAATAGTGGGTTGCACTACTGAAAATCATAGATTTCAGGCCACTTCAAAAATCATTATCAAAAGGATTTGAGCAATGCCAAGAAAGGGAGATCCAAGTCACTCTACCTGTATCAGATATACAGATCATAGAATCACAGAATGGTCTGGGTTGAATCATCTTTAAGATCACCTAGTTCCAACCCCCTGCTATAGACAGGGACACCTCCCGCTAGACCAGGTTGCTCAAAGCCCCATCCAGCCTGGCCTTCAATGCTTCCAGGAAGGGGGTTTTCACAAACTTGCTGGGCAACCTGTTCCAGTGTCTCACCACCCTCACAGTAAAGAATTTCTTCCTAATATCTAGTCTAAATCTACCGTCTTCCAGTTTGAAGCCATTTCCCCTCATCCTGTTGCTACATGCCCTTGTGAGAAGTCCCTTCCAGCTTTCCTGCAGGCCCCTCTCACGACGGCCACTATCAGGTCTCCTTGGAATCTTCTCGTCTCTGGGCTGAATTACAATTAGTGTAGTCTAGTATTTTATACTTTTTCATTTACATACTATTCATTTTAAAATCTTTTTCTACTTGTCAAGATTACTCCAAATCCCAATTCTGCCTCTGCAAAAGTGCTTCAGCTCTTCTCAGATGGGTACCAATTGATCACTCAGTAAACATTTTATCTCTCCCACTGTCTAGGAAACCACTTGACAGAATCCCATCCTTCTTGTTTGACAGTGAGCCACTGATAGTGGCTCTTTGAAATTATAATTTTGAGACAGGAGAATAAAGCATACACACTTTTTGTCTGCCTTTTACCTCAGCACTCATTTTCAAAACATTCAACTGATCTGATGACGATTAACCTTGGTGGCAGGAATATTGGTCAGAAATAGTATCTTTCTCATGATCAAGTTTCCCCAGTTTTCTTTAGAAACAGTCATAGAGTATCACATTTATCACTTACTCTATCTCCTTGAGACCTGTTATTTTGTCTTCAAATGAAATTAGTTTGCTTTACATGATTTATTCTTGACAAATTCATTTTGGCCATTGTTTAGCATCTTTTTATCTTCTGTGAAATTCTCAGTTGATTATCTGTTCAAATATCTTTCCAGGAATTTATTTTAGGCTGACTGGTCTATAATTCCCTTTATCTTTATATGCATTTTGGAAAGACAGACAAAAAGGTCTCTTCCCTCCCCATGCTTATTATTATTGAATTCTCAGAGCTCATAAGGGAAGAATCTAAGATTTCTTAAGCACTTCAGAGTGAATTGATTGTGACAGAATTTGAAAATATCTGACTCACCTAAGCAGACTCTAACCTGTTCCTATCCACCTTTACTAGTTTTAATTATATTAGTGCTCAGATCACAGTCAGCCTTTTTTAATGAATGATGAAAAAGGAAAAAAAAAAACCACCAGCGATGAAACTGACACCTATTAGTTTTGCCTCTCAATTAATTGGCCAACTCACTCCCTTGCCTTGCTCTAATTAATTACTTATAAGATGTTTTCTTTTAACTGCTTTATTGTTAATGCCATGATTAAGGCCCTTGCCCCATAGTCTCTTTCAATTTCTATGAGCAAAATGTTGCTCAGGGTGAAACTCTGATTTGGGGGTGCATAATACTTGATCATATCAACTCCAGAGGCTGCAGTCATTTTTGTCTCAGTAAGCTCCTACAGCACTTTCAGCCATACACTTAGCAGATTTTCTCCCTCGGTGTTCAGACTGATGCTTAAAATAAATCAGAGCAAGAGAGGAACAAGACGAAATTAGATTTATTCTCTCTTAGCTGAACCAAGATACAAGCTTCCTTCAAAATCATACATTTTGGCAAGTCAAAGAGTATAAAAGGATCCTTTGCTAGAAAACAATTGAGACTTTTTTTTTTTGCACTTGGGTGCAACGATTTGAGTATAAAGAAAACAAAAGAAATAATGGGTAGATTTTAATTATTGCTAGTGACATAAGCCCCAGAATGGAAAAAAGTTTACTCAGTATGGCAGATACCACCTAGTACAACGAAACTGAAATAGAACGTCTGTTTCTTTTTACTTAGTTGCTACTAATGGAGGAATTAGCTATTTGGAAAAAAGATATGTAAAGCTTACCTCAGAGAACCTTTGTACATCCTGGGTTAAAGTTCCTACTCTCTTCCATTGGTAATACTTGAGCAACTTCAAAATTGCTGGATTCACTGCATTATCAGATGGCACTGTCCGGAAGAAATAAGGATATTTTTTCTTGTCAGCCAACTCTGGGGTTGTTGCTGCAAATGAAAGCTGAAAAACAAAATAAAACAAAACAAACAAACAAACAACAAAGAAAGGAAAGTCACAATGAGTCATCTGGCAGCCAGAAGAAAAACTTTGTTCTTCTCAGTGCAACAAGACACAATCCTCTAGTAGTACCTTTCCTTACTGTCAGGTACCAGAAAGAGGGAATAATTATGACAGACAAGACTGCAGCACTGTAACTTGCCTGGCTCCCTGTCACTTTCACTTAGTAAGTTTCCTGTGATCTGAATTATCAAATTAGGCTAAGCGTCAGATTCTACATATGTGAAAACACCAGAATTGGTACAAGGTTGGAGAATGTTCATCATTAGTAAAAGAGGAAATTTGTCAACACAAATGACAAAACTTTACTGAATTCTTCTGCCCAAATTAAAGGCAGCATATTTTTAGGGAAATGATTTTCAGGTAGTGTTATTTACAGAATACCTGCAGACTGACTTTCTGAAAAAGCTCATATTCCTATGATATTTGCAGTGTTTTTAAAGCTGCTAGGATGTGTTTTTCTAGGTTTATTTTAATTTTTTTTGTTGTTGTTTGTTTGTTTTTTTAATAGCCCTGCATAGCAGTTGAGGGTTTTTTAAAGTACCAATTTAATGCAAATTGATTTGACTACAAAAAAATATGCTTCTTAAGAGTGATATGTTATATCTCTCAAATTCAACAATCAAAAAGTAGAGGTGAATTCAAGCCTATGTAAGAACGCACATTCAAGTGTTAAGTTTAAACTTTCTTCAGTCAAGCTTCCAGCATATTTATGCTAGAAACTCTGTTTTGAAATTCATAATAGACAGGTTTGATCTGAAATAACAGCTGTCTTTCTTCATGTTTATAAAACATAGAGGCTGGCAGAGATGACACCATTCCTTGGTTTTACACTCACAAAGAACATATGCGTTGCTATAACCTCCCAAGCCTGAGTATAATTTGTTTTCCTAATTAAAAACCCTGAGATCCAAACAGCTTAAAGTGTGCATAACTGGACAGATCATACTTTACAAAGAGAAGATGCTTCCTCTTCACCTGACAGGAGCTAGACCTTCTGCTTCCATGTAAGTCTCATGTAAAGTATTTTCAGCATAGAAACTGCTCTTCTGTTAGATTTCATGAAGAAAGTACAATATGAGGTACTGTCGTATTGTGATCTTGATTTTTCAAAACTGTACTGGTTGGCTCACTCAGCACTTTGTAATATCTAGTAATCAGCACTGGTTTGTGAAGAGCTAATTTCAAGAGAAAAAGAATGAAGGTCTTCAAGGTGGAAGCACATAGCTTTTCTGTCTAGCCTTGTAGTGCTGAACATCATTTATGTCTTGCACAATGAAAGGAGAAATTGACTTCAGAAATCCAAGATGAAGAGGAATGCCTCTCAAGCTTGCAGCTTGGTCACAGCAAAGGACTTGCTTCTCAAGTTATTATGGTTTGGGATCGAACGTAATTTGTTTGATCCTTAAGAAGAAGTAAAGAGCAAGGCTGAGGTCACAGTGGTGATAAGCAACATAGACAAGGCTCATCTCATTCAGGTTCACAGATGGAACAGGAAATTTTCAGAAGAAAAATATAGAAAGCCTTAGTGAGATGGCTTTAGAGGGAAGACCTGTGACAGAGGCAAATAAAATTTAAAGCCATTCTTTGAAATTCTAGTGACTTAAATAAGTGCCTACATTAGGATCTTAATTGCCCAAAATACTTTAGAAAACAATGCAGTGAAACCTTACATATCCTCATTAACAAAAGATAAAGACTTGTAATGTAGATTTCTCAGCTATGTAGTGATGGGAGATGAATTCAGGTATACATGTAATACTAACAGCATCTAAGTTACCAAAAAATATACCTTGTCATTATCTTTTTGAAGACAGATTTAAATAGAAAATAGAAAAATTTTACGTGTATACAAGTCTTGGAACATTGGATAAGTTCCAACATAGGCTCTCTTTCCCACATTACAAATACCATGGTTGGTCACACTCTGCATCACTTTGCCATTTTAATGACACTCAAAAGAGATGGAAAAAAAACCCCATGAAATAGTTATGTCAGTTCATCCTCTGTTTTCTTTCACATAAAATAAGTCAGTGAAAATACTGAACTTCTCACAAAATAATAATACTGAGAGTTTGGGAACATGCAATGAAATTAATCCAACAGTTTCCAGTACACAGAATTACAGAATCATAGAATGGTTTGAGTTGGAAGGGAACCCAAGGATCATTAAGTTCTAACTCCCTTGCCACAGGCAGAGACACCAGCCTCCAGATACTAGACCAGGTTGCCCAGGGCCCCATCCAACCTGACCCTGAATACCTCCAGGGGCGGAGCATCCACAACCTCTCTGGGAAGCCTGTTCCAGCACCTCACCACTTTCTTAGTAAAGAACTTCCCTCTGACATCTCATCTGAACCTTCCGTCCTTGAGCTTAAAGCCATTCCCCCTTGTCCTGTCATAATATTCTACACTGGAAAGGACAAAGTAGGAAAATGAAAAGATGCTGTATGTTTTAAAGAATTGTAACTAGAAGATCATGTTAATATGGACACAAAGAAGACTTACTGGAAAATGTGATATAGCATGGTTATATAGAAATATCAATCAAAATTTCTAAGTGATAAAATACATTCACAACGCAGTCACAGAATCATAGTATTGTTTGAGTTGGAAGGGACCTTTCGCCCAACTCCCCTGCAATGAACAGGGACACCTACATCTAGATCAGCTCATTCAAAGCCCTATTCAGCCTGACCTTGAATGCTTCCAGGGTTGCAACATGCACCACCACTCTGGACAACGTGTTCCAGGGTCTGACTACCCCTACTGTAAAAATCTTCTTGCTTATATTTAATCTAAATATTTCCTCTTTCACTGTGAAAATAGTTCCCCCTGTCCTATCACAACAGACCCTGCTAAGGAGTCTGTTTCTTTTGCACAGCCCCCCTTTAGATACCGAAGGGCCGCTCTCAGATTTTGCTGGAGCCTTCTCTTCTCCAGGATGAACAGCCCCAGCTCTCTCAGCCTGTCCTCAAAAGAGAGGTATGCCATCCTTTGGATCATTTTTGTGTCCCTCCTCTTGATGTGTTCCAACAAGTCCATATCTCTTCTGTACTGAAGACTCCACATTTGGACACAGTACTCCTAGTGAGGCCTCACCAGTGTAAAGCAGAAGAGCAGTGTTACCTCCCTTGATCTGCTGGCCATGCTTCTTTTGATGCAGCCCAGGATACAGTTGGCTTTCTGGGCTGAGAGGGCAGACACTCAGACTGGATAGCCACATTCTTTTTGGCAAGGGCATTCTACTTACAAGGATCATGGCTAGACTTGTTGTCTGGGAGGCAGCCGGTAGGTGAGCTGGCCTCCTGAGTGGGGGGGACAATCTGCCCTCCCTGCTCACCCTGCCTGCACCAACTGCTGCTCCATGCTCTTCTGACATGCAGCGCCCTGTTTGCGATGCTCCTGGGAACTATGGGCCCTGGAAACAGGCTTTAAATGTATGGGGATTGGATGCCGTCGCCTTCAGGCTCTGCCAACACCGCATCAGAGCCTCTGCCACTCCTCCTGCTTATGGAGGGGCTGAGGGCTTCCTCAGTCTCCCTGCACCTCTTTTTGTGCTCCTTTCCCTCCTTTTTTCCACAGTTTTTTTTTTTGTTTGTTTGTTTGTTTTTTTGCTTTGTGAAGAGTCCTTTGGTGCAAGCTTCTTGAGGTTTTCAATGAAATGGCACTGTCCATGGGCTTCTAAAACCACTGCTGGCAGTGGACATTAGGGCTGGACCTTGTATTGCTGCAGGCAGACAAGCATAAAGGTCAAACTGGGCTGACTTTCTTGTAGCAGCTAGAACTAAGCCCAAGAGATGGAGAGTAGGGGTTTGGTGGGGATAGATTGTTTGCTGAATTTCTCAAAGTATTGGAACTAGTCATAAATCATCCTTTGGGGGGCATGACGTTTCTGTTTCATGAAGAATTATTTAATAGAAGCTGCTGAAGTTGTTGGCCAATGCCAAACTTGAAGAAGGGAAAATCAGAATAAAAGTTTATTTTCACATTTCAATAAAACATAGCACACACTGGACATCTATCGGGTTATATATTATAATTGATGTATACACAAAGGGTCTCTGTGCAAATGTGTATGAAAATATATAGAAAAAAATATCATGTAAGAACTTAACAGATATCCATTTTAATTGTCAGAAAAACTGAAGCTACTTTCAGGTCATCCTTGGGAAATCTTTCTTTACAAAATCTGTTTACAGTTTGATACAATTTGTGAGAAACTGCTTGAGGATTTAACATTAGTGTATTGAAGGAAACATACAAGCTATGGCTCTGGCAGAGATTTCAGATATCAAAGAATTTAAAACTTTTAAATGGAAAAGAAGATAACATTTACCATTCGGCTAAGAGTATTAACTATAGTTCAAATTGAGAATCAAATAGACAAAGATTTTGAAAAATAAATATTTGTATCTAAATAAAAGCCACCATTTTTTAAGGCAGAAGAATTTTCACAGTCACAATTAAATCTGCTCAAATTCACAAATGAAAGAAATAACACACTATTTCTGACTTTTAATATGATTCATATGCAGTTTAGAGTCCATAAAATGTAAGATTTTTTTTTTTCTTAAAAACATTTGGAAATCTTCCAAAAATGAAGAACTCAATGAGATGAATTCAGCTTTCAAAGAAAATATGTGTATAATCAAGCATTACTCCACAGAACTCAGGGAAGTTTCTTTGGCTTCATGCTGCAAATGAAAGTATAATTTGATAATGCTGAGACAGGAAAGGATACTATGTTTTACAAAATTATGACAAATGCTTCAGCCTAATATGACAGATGGCCAGGTTGAGGAATTTTGCTGAAAAACTGAAAACTATAGCCAGTATTTTATCAAGAAGCTGTTGGAGCCAGGCATGCATTTTGATAAATTAATTTTTCCCCAGGAAGATGATGCTTTCTGAAACAGGAAAGCATTATTTTATATGAAAATCCATACAGTTTTACAGAAGGGTCTTGGCAAACACTAGATGCAGAGAGATGGAAAAAAAAGTTAAAACTAAGTGTAGAAAGGAACTGATATGTACAGAGGAGTACAAGCTAGCTTTGTAGCCCTATATCAATCTGAAATGAAGCATGGTAGATTAATATCAATCTAAAGCGCTATCAAGTTGAAACAAGCATGTTCCTATTTTGGTGAAGAGTGCATTCCCTTAAGGAAAGCCAGTACATAAGCAGGAATGGTAAGAGGATAAACTCTTCATTTAAGAAAATGGGATGCAACACGAATGAAGTCAACAGGACTGATTAGGAGTTATGGAACAGAAGAGAGGGATCTGGGATAAAGTTAGAAAAGAAAACAGAACTATATAGAGAGTGTATGTATGACGTATAGAAATCCAAAGGTTGGAAACTGGAAGACTGAGCAATTCCAGATTACAATGAACTCCAGAGGGAAAGGAAGCCCCAGAAAAGGGAAACTGTTTTCTGATGATTGGCTGTTTTGCTATCATAAGAAAGTGTTTATATTAATACACAGATGTCTAAGAAAAATAAGAGTTCGGAACAAACCCAAGGGTAAGAAGTCACCTTAACCTAAGGCAACAGGTCTGTTAAGGGCCACAGTTATTTACAAGGGCTGTATTAGCTAAAGAAAATTAATAGCAAAAAAAGCATCAGCAAAGATACTGTAGATACACAAAACCAATGTGGCAGGAAAATGCATCCTCCTGAAGAAAAAAGGGCCAGCGGAGCAGAGTGGCTAAAGGAACACACCATCTCAGATTGCAGGTACCCTAGCAGCTCAGAAGACCCTTGCCTTCTGATAAGAGAAGCCAGAAAGTCTGATCTTCATAATCCCAAACTAAGAAGGAGGTGTCACTCTACAATGGAAAAAGGCTTTGAAACAAAGCTAGACACTATGTGCACAGAGTATTATAAAATGAAAAAGATTTAAATAAAGGAAAATATCTTAGGTAACAATAGGGTGATCTCTCTCTAATAAAACGCATCTGCTAAGACAACTGATTCATATTTCCAAATGGTAAAATTGGGTTATTGATCACCAGAGAGATTAGCTTAATTTTCTTAGGCTTCTGCACTGTGGCTTGTACAAGTGTTTTATTAATGAGCCCTAGAAATTTAAATCTGCCCCTGTTGCTGAAAAACAAGACTTGATAGAGAGTGTTGTATATATATCACATATAAATGACAGATAATACCTGTATTATGCTGATAAATCAACACTGCTAAATAAGATAAGCACTGCTGATTCAATCGGTCAGTGGCAGCATTTGTTATCATCATACCTAAAGACTGCATGCCATGTTTGCTTTGTTAAGATGAAATACTCTCTGTGAACATTGAAAATGCAAACAACTATCTCCAAAAAGTGTGCAGAATGTCAGAAAGCTCCACACAAAATACTGAAGCAATGATGGGCTTGCACATACAGAATTTTGTTGTAGGAAAATAACAAGGACAAAACTTAGTTTGCAGAAATGAATAATTGTGGCACCATACACCACTCTCTGCATGCCTTGCCAGGAGCTCTACAGCTTCAACAAACCTGTGCCAACAATAATGCTTGAACTGAGCATGTGATTCAGAGACAGGAAATAGATTGAAGCCTAACCATTAAATTGTATTGTTAATTGAATAGTAACTGATAGAATAGTTACATTTTCTAATAAATACTGAAAGACACAGAATGTAAAGATTTAGGTTAAATATTAATTTAGTATTTAGAGATTAACAGTAAGTTTACTCTATAAACCACCTTGTCTTGAAGTGATCTTTCACTGTTGTCAAATTATCTCACCACTAGAAAAGTTAGGAATGCAAGCTTTAATATAATAACAGTACTTTGAATAAGAAATCAAATATATATAATCAAAAGAGAGCCTTAAAAACCACATGACACCAGGCACAAAATCATAATCTAATCTATTTTAAGGAGTGATATGGATGAAATATATGTGGAAATAATTTTGCAAAGATGGTCACAAAAACTCATGTGTTTGGAAAAAAATCCAACAATATGCAGCAGAATGACTTCATTAACAGGAATTGCACAGATCTTCAAAGCTGGTTAAAGCAACACACAGTAGTAATGATCAAGAAACTAACGTAATGTTTCTTATAAATTTGCCTGGTGATACGTGTCTAAATACAGAGATTAAAAGAGCTGGTTCTTAAATGGACCTAGGAATCAAATTGCCAGTCTTCCTTACTAGCTATACTGTAATCCTGATTCCCAATAGAACAGGCGATGCACTAATATAAGCAGAAAAGAGGACTAAAAAGAATTTATAATAAGAAGTGGTGCTTTCCAACAGCTACAATTTTATCTGCCATCAGCACTGTTAGGTGTTTACTAGGATGAAATCTCTGGGGACTCCGTTGTGCTTAAATTCAGTAGGTTTCATGAGATTGTCATAACACAAACTTCAGTGCTCTCAGAGATGCAACTAACAAACATAAAAAAATCTGCTGTTAACTCTGTTGTAAGGGCTTCCACTGCAACATTTAGAAAAGCAAAATGAAAGTCTAAAAGAAGCCATATGATGGTTCACTAGCAGATAAAAGGGCAGGAATAATAATAATTAATTTTTTAAAATAATTTCCAAGTGGAAATATAAAAACCCACATAGTATAAAACATATTGGAAGTGAATTGATCTCGTGGATGAACATCCCTTTCATCACCCATAACACATAACCCATCTGATTAGAGCTCCTCTTTCTTTTAAAATCAGATATTTTGCCAAATACTCCTGCCCAATATCATCAGCTGTTACCTTCATTAATTTGGTGGCTGAAATTGCTTCCTCTGACTGCCTCTTGGCACCTGGGAGTTTATAGAAAAAAGAACTTTCAGCTGGTCTCAGCTTGGAAGGCACTTGCCTGAATTCTGGTGGCATTCCAGTGGACTAATCCAATCACAATAAAATTGACATTCAGTTGCATGCTGCTCTGGAGACATTTCAAGAAGCAATTCTGACTACTGAATGAATCAATATTTTTGAAGAATAAAACTGGTTTACATTTTTAAAAAAAAAATCCATCGTATGAGTAGCTCACAACTGAAAAATGATCTATAGATTTATGGGAAATTCAGTTATGTTTGCTACCAGATTAGATAGCCTGACATAAACGACATGGTAGGAACTGCAAATGTCTGAATGCAGGAAATCAAGCCAGATAATAAAGTTTTGTCTTTCAGTGGTAAGATTGAACTCTCATAAAGTTTATAGGTTATGTTTAAAAATGGTCATAGAACTGAACTTTAGATGAAAGGAGGTTTTGTTTTGTTGTTTTTTTGTTTGTTTGTTTTACTGATCTTCAAGTAGTGGAGAGGCCAAACAACACTGAAAACTCCCATAAACGGATGAATGAATGAATGAATGAATGAGTGGATGGGTGGATGGATGGGTGGAATGAATGGGAGGGAAGGAGGGAGGGAGGGAGGGAGGGAGGGAGAGAAGGAGGGATGGAAGGAAGGGAAGAAACAGTCTAGACTTACTAGACATTTTATTTCACCTGTTTCTTAGACAGCAATTTTAAAACTTTATGCTATTGTTCGTACCAGCCAGAGTCTATATTTGAGAACTTCATAGAAAAAAACAAACTGAAGGAATTCCTAGAAGAACATTTCAAGTGAATAGTAAGTAGAGATATTAGTGTTCAAAGCAGAATAAAGATAGTGAACAAATCCAAGTTCAAATAATGCGATTTTGATTTCCAATAAACACTGCCTAACAAATCTAATAAATACACCTCATTTCTGAAATATGCCAGGGAATTATATCATGGAGGAAAACATCCAGCAGTTCAACAGTTAACAGTGCAACCACTGAAGTTGGAAGTGACTCTGCCATTTATACAGTGTTAAAGTAGACAGCCAACTGAATACGAAGCAGAATAACCATCTCAAATCATACCACATCTTGATTCTTGCACTATTTATGGAAAACAACTTTTATCCTCTTTTCATTGCATATCTCTTCTGACCATTCATTTGAAAAAGTGTAGTATGACTTAAAGCAGATGTCAAAAAAAAAAGGAAAAAATGGTAATCATGGGCTCCTTTTTCTGCTCTCTAGACAGTATTTTAAATCTATATGAGAAACAAATCATTTACACCTAAAACAGGTGTTTTACTTATTGCTGGAGGTGTACCAGAGCACTGTGATTGCTGAAATCAAATGTCAGGTCTACAGAGGTTGCTGCAAAATTTGTTTTCATTTCTAAACAGGATAATAGACTAAATCTTTCAAGCATTTTCATAAATGGAACTGCATTGTATATCTCTGCCTGTCACACTCAGTTGCTTAGCATTTGGCTACTGGTCTAGATTATACAAGAATACAGCTTCAAATCCCTGCTATGCTTCTATCACAGCATTATTATTTATCCCGAATTATACAGTCCCCTACTCTGTCCACTCTATTTACGTAGTTTCCTGGTCTCTAATCTGTAAGAGATAATTCTAAAAATTTAGTGCAAACCAATAAGTTTGGAAATATTTTACCTTTGACAAAACAGTTGATGTTACAGTAAGCCATAAAAATAAAACAAACAGGCAAAAAAAAAAAAAAAAGAAAAGAAAAAAATTAGATTCAGACCTACTCACTCACAACAGTATGCCCTTGGCTGACTGCCCAAAATGACATGGGCTGCTCTGAAAGTAATGCCTCCTGTTTTATTACCTGTGATATAATAAGTGGATGCTGATGGTATGGCAGTGGGGGTTGAACCTTCCCACAAATATTCTGTTACAATTCGTTGTCATATGACAGATGGCAGCAGAGGGGCAGTCTGTGTGGAACTGAATTCTTTTTTGAGAAAGAAAATAGCAACCATTAACATTCATTAACACTTCCTGTACGTTTTTGGAGACGCATTTATGGAGAACCTCTGTGGAAGTGAACACAGTGAAGAGGTGGGTGGTAAGCTTCAGCAGAGGCAACAGTGAAAGTGTGTCAGTTCCTCCGGTGCAGATACTTAGGAGGGCAGCATGTAGGCTCTGGTTCATCATTGGTGCATAACTAAGGGTGGTGCCTATGTCGAACAATAGTGTTTTGTAGCTGAGAATGTGGTATCGTTGTGCTCTTTGTTCTGGTTTCCACAGAAGTAAATAGGAGGCATTACTTTTGGAGCTAAGATGAGAATTGCCAATTTCCCTAACACTGCCTTAGGTCTTTTCTATTTTTCATTTGGCATGTATGGCATCAGAAGAAAAAGAGAACACAGTGTCAATTCAGAATTTAATGAAATCCTTGCAATTATCCTTTTTGTACAGCCCTAAGTCATGAATTAGTAGCTTGTTTATTCATTCTTTCTCTGCTTTCAAATCTAAGCAAGAAATGCCATGTTTTTCAAGCCCAAACAGGCGACTTCCTCACTGTGCAAAGTAGGGATAAAGATGCTATTTGCTCTGCATGGAGCAGCACAGCTCATAGATGCCTCATCAGATCCCAGGAGTGATAGCACAGCACTAATTCTGCACTCTGCTTGGACTAATTTGCTTTTTCTTTCAGATCTGTAACTTTTCTAATGTCTCGGCACTGCATGGTGCAGTCGCAACACACTAGGAGTACTCAGAAAGAAGTCCAATGTCATTTTCTTGCAAACGTACCTTCTCTAATCATGGATGAAGAAGAGTTACACTACAGAACTCAAAGGGCATGCTGGGGATGTTGAAATACAGGCTGGCAAAAAAAATCTGGGAACTTTCTCTGCCAACAGATGCTGCCAACAAAATAAGCCCTGTTTCCAAGGAAAACGTTTTTTCCATGCCCAACAGCAAAGTCATCCTGGTTTACATTGTCACTACAAGCCTTATGCAGAAATGCCAATCACAATTATAATTACACTGTATTTGATATAAAAAAAAATCAAATGTATGTTCAGTCCTGTTCTAAATAATAACCAAGATCACATACACTTGATGGTTTTCTTTATTTGCAGTACACAGAGATTGTAACAAGATGCTTTAGACAGAAAGCCACACATGCAATATCTTCTAGAAATGTATACACCCTGGAAAAGTTCATTCAGACCTTTTCTGACAATCTAAGTCACAAAACCACAGCCCTGTGCTGTGATTTGTAATCTTGAAATACAAATGAGTACAATAACTTTTCCTGAGGCATTATATTTTATTTCTATAAGATAAAAAATGGTAAACCATCTTGGTTCAAGTACAGTTACAAAACAAAAATCCCTTCAGAATGTCCTTGGCAAAGTGGAACAAAGCATATGTATTTCCTGCCGTACCACTGCCTCCTGGACATCAGCTAATTGTTGCCTGAGTAATCCTCAATGTGTTTCTCTCAATACCTATGCCTTGCAGGTCACTTCAGCGGTTACTACTAATTTAATAAGTGTTTCTTTATGTCTGCATTTGAGTTTAAGTACAACATTTGCCCCTGGTCTTAGAATGCATTCTGGCTAGAATCCAGTAACATTATCTCCACCGTTTAAGATTACATACACTTCAATTAGATCTCTTAACCATTTTTCCTTCATTCTTGCCATCATCCCTGTTCCTACAGGCTGAAAACTGAATGACCTCTATACCTCATTAGCTTTCTTTGTCACTTCACGACATTGTTCACAACAATCCTCACTATTCCTGAAAATAGCCATTACTGATCTGCTCTTTTAACCAGTTATTTTCCACAACTTCCACTCGTCCATTCAGGTCAGATGAAAACTGAACTATACCACTCTACAGCCATAGTTAATACTAAACCTAACATAGCCTTAATTTTTTCACACACAAGGAATATCTCTGTGTTAGATCTGGCAAGGAGTCAGGAAAGTGCTTAAGAAAATCATTTAATTTTAAATATTTCAGGAGCTATATTGAGAGAAGTTGCTCAGATATGAAAACTCAGTATGTGCATTAGAGTTTGGTAGTGTTTATTAGTTCTGGAAGGCCGGCTTAAATATCTTACCTAATTTAATCTAATGTAATTCATTATTTACTACTGATTTCTCAAGTCTGGTGATTAAGCCATAATTGTTAAAGTCACTTGCCTCTTTTCAACCCCTTTCTTGTGATGCAACATTTTCTGAATTGCAGTTTGTTTTTGTACAACATATTTTACAAAACTGTTTTACTGTTTTACCTTTTTACTTTGCACTTTTTTTTTTTTTTTTTTAGTATTTATCTTATTTTATGACTTCGTTTACTTGATCTTAACAGTTTATAGACTTTGACTTCTGCCACGTTGGCTACTTTTGTGTTTCTTTTTCAAACACCACTGTTGGATATATTCCTGCAAAGTGTGAGCTTATTTAATGCTTTTATTGCCAGTACATAGGACAAACCCATGATGAAGCAAGCGATGGATAGGACAGACAGGGCAAATAGAAATCATTTCTAACAGAGTTTACTACTGTAATTCCAAATCAGAAAATACAAATCATGAGCATTCAACTGAAGATTTCAGAAATTAAATGGATGCTCCAAATGGCTTTTCCTAATGAACTGGACTTTACTCCATGCTAATATATATCAGTGAAAACACTGTCAGCTATATCAAGAATACAGGAGATACACTAACAAGCTGTACTAATGTATCGTGCTTCTGGGTAAAGAATAAAATAAGATTAAAAATATTCACTGTGTATTTTTAACAAAGAAGTTAGTCAAAAATCCTCTGAAATTGTGTAGTTAAGTCTTAACTGAACAGCAGCAGTTACCTCCTAAAGAGAACTGTGCCTTTTAGATTTGAGACTTGCTGTATTTGATCACTTAACTAGTAACAAAAGAGAAAGTGACAAGTGACTGTAGGGCCACCTGTTTGTTCAATAGAGCAGAAGTGCTTATTCTAATGTACATATGGTATCTCTGCAGCAAGTTCACAGAAAAACCTGGAAATTAATATAGCATTCTTTGCTTTGCTTCCCTTAATCTGGTAATCATATTCATTCTGCTCACTATCTATAAACTACTGGAATTGCCAGTTTTCATTTCTACTGTACTAATAGATTACTTGTTGTCCAGTTTGAGTCCTGATTTTCCCCTTGTAGACAGATTCTAATTAGTCTGAGCAGGAAAGCACCTCCCAGAGCATAGATAAGGAGTGCCCAGAAGTGGCCAGCTTGAAGACTGCCTCCTGATCCATTCCAAAACATGGCTCTGAAGATAAGAAAAAGCAGGCAGGAAATCCAGCCAGGAAATAAGCAGCAGTGCAAGAACAGGATAAGAGATTGTGAGATAGATGGACAAAGATATGGCAGAACCAGAGAGAAGTTATTCAGAGCATAGCAAAAGAAAGACATACTGAGGGGAAAAAAAAAAAAAAAAAAAAAAAAAAAAAGAGACATGAACAGTGCAAACAGACATGGTGGACAAATGAGGTGAACATGCTAATATAAATCTTTCCAAGAGGAATGTTAGCATTTGTGACATGCTGAAAGCTAGGCTTTGCAAGTGCTTGAGCTGATATATGTAAAGGTAGGCATCTAAGCAGCTGCATGATTATATGCCCCTGAGTTGAACTGAAGAATTTTGGAGGTCTGCAGCCAATGACAAGCCAGTGCCATCTGGACCACAAGAAGCAGTATACTGAGGGTAGTATGTGCATTTTAAGTCTTTTCTCATGTCTACTAAAGGAATATTACCTCCCAGCACTTTTACAGTGGAGTCAAGCTTCAAATTTTATGTGATTTATATTGGTGTATCATAACTTGTATTGACTTGCCTAGGATAAACTTTAAGGTGAGATGAGTCACTCCTTATAAGCATCTACTTCTCACCACTGTAGGCACTCATGGGAGACAACAGTGACTACATCAGATGCACACACCCACACTGCACTTGGTCAAATGAATCCTGTACAAACTGTCAGATCTATATAGATAATTAAGCATATGATGAAGCAACGAGGCACCTAGAAAGCACTTCAGCCTCTTAGCCCCTCAGGATTTGTAGGTATTTGATTTCTTTGACAAATACTTTGTAAAACTAAGTAAATCATTGACAGGTGCCTAAGTTCTTCAAAAATCATATTAAAGATAAATACAGATGTTATGAAATGTTCCAGTGGATTCATATCTTCACTGTCCAGAAAAATTCTTGTCCTAGTGCTAAAGTTGAATTTTCACTGTAATTTATCTCAGTCTTAAAAATAGTTGAAGATTCAGTTGAGTGTCTCTGGATAGTCTTAACCCTGTCCTTACTACACCTTTCATAACAGCTTAATACTTTCAATTCTACATAGACAACCCAAAACAGTTCATGGTGCAGTGGTTTACATTGTTGAATAACATGTGCCATCTCAACTGGTGATTTTTGTAATGCTGTTGAACATGGCTTCTCCTCCTCAAACAATCTCAATCTATGACCAGAAGCTCTTCAAGCAACTTCAACCAACAGCCAAACAAATCAAAGCCCATATACCTTCATCTGCTCCTTTTAAGCTGTTGTACTTGGGTATGCATGGCTAAGGCTGTGGGCAAACCTCTGATACACAGAAGCCCAACATAAGTCTGCTGCTGAACCTTATCTGATGTCAACTCTATTGGGATGATGTCACACTGCATCCCTGGAATATGTGTAGGTTCCTGCTCCCATTACCATGCAAATACTGCATGACAGTTAAGCTGTTGTAAATTGCTGTGAGTTTTCTGCAGGTATTTGTTTACAAAAATACAAGTGCAACACAAATAAAATATAACAGGAAATGTATTTTAAAGGACTAAATAAAAGACTAGGTAATACAAATTTATCTCACACCTTTCTCCGCATTCCCCACGCAGTACAGTATAATTTCAGGGAAGAGTTACTAAACAAATACTATAATCAATCCCAGTCCATTTTTTGTGGAAAAGGAATTGTTTCTTAATATTGTTTTTATATTTATAAAATGTAATTATAATGGAATCACTAAAAATTTTATATATTTTAAGACATATCAAAGCTTTTTTCCTTCCATGAATTTATCTAGTCCAGCTGATATTTGTTTTGGCATGTATAATAACTCACTGCAAAGAGATCCATAGCTTAATTACACGCTACTTGAGGAACCATCTTTTCTAGTTTGTTCAGAACCCATATCTTTGTTTTATGTGGAACATAGGCACAATTAAGCACTATGACAGATGAAAGTGAAGCAGACGGGTACAAGTAATTCTCACTATTCCTAGCAGAAAATGGTGCATTATAGATGTAGATTTTCCCTTGAGACGGTAAAAAACAAAAAGAAAAAAAACAGAACAAAATCTCAAACACGGACCATTAAAGTGCTGTGAATTAGTCTATACAGACAATAAAATAAAATAAAATAAAATTGAAAATATTTCACTCTTGTTCCCTGCTTTGGCTGCAAAATATGTTGATGGGTCCAGATGTCATTCAAATCATACTTGCTTCAAGTCATTTTGTGTTAAAGTGATGCCTACTTTCAAGTTACTGATCAAATGGAAATGGAAAAATTATTTTGCTGATGAAAAGGGTTTGTTTTTCTTTTTTTTTTTTTTTTTTTTTTTTTGTATTCACAGAGTAGTCAGAAATTTGGACACTAGTACTTACTGATGCTACTGAGAACTCATAAGCTACACACAATGGTCAATGCACATAATTTTCCTGTATTGATAGCCTACATCTCTCATTGCCAGCAAACTTGCTCATCTATTCAAGCTGTGAATCTGCAGGATTCAATTCAGCACTGTGGCTGGAAGAGAACTGGTCAGGAGGGGAAAGAAGAGGGGAAGGACTCCAAAATGAATATAGTTATTTCTGGGTGTTTGTTTCTAGAAGGTGCAAGATTGTTTCCCAACAGCTGTCAAAAGTGAAAAGTCACTGCAATTTGTTGAGGCTGAAGTTAGGAACAGACTACATCCCTTCATCCATATGTCTTACTACCTTTTCCCTTTCTCCTGCCGCGCAACACATTAGCTTCCTTGAGAACCACAATATGCACACTCCATCCTTCAAACAGCCATGCTTCTATCATTGTCATAACTTCAACTCACTTCTTCATGAACTGTTCAGAAGAAGAGACAAGAATTGGGAGTTGTTCTTTGAAGAGGTGGAGTAGAAAGCTCATTTTTGAACAAGATGCTAGGCAATTAAAAATGCGAGAAATAACCACAATGATACATCTTCCTAGTCTTCATTCCACTAGCTGGGTAAGAAGCAGATACCAAACATCCCTGCATCCTGACATAGAATTGAGGTGGTAAGCCACCAACAGTAACATTGCCCTTTACTGATTCCCCCGAGACTCAATACTAACAGAATATGCAAGATGCTACTTTCAAACACAACCAAGATCTATAATCATGGCCTGCTACAAGTGCGTAAGATAACCCTATTTTTGCTTCATAGAAAAGAAACTGTTGTTTCTATATATTGTTTTTATTTTTATAAAATGTAATTATAATGGAATTGCTAAAAATTTCATATATTTTAAGACATATCAAAGAATCATAGAATAGCCTGGGCTGAACAGGACCACAGTGATCATCCAGTTTCAACTCCCCTGCTATATGCAGGGTTGCCAACCATTAGACCAAACTGCCCAGAGCCACATCCAGCCTGGCCTTGAATGCCTCCAGGGATGGGGCATCCACAACCTCCTTGGGCAACCTATTCCATTGTGTCACCACCCTCTGTGTGAAAAACTTCCTCCTAATATCTAAACTAAACCTCCCCTGTCTCAGTTAAAACCCCTTGTCCGATCATTATTAATCCATGTAAACAGTTGTTCCTACTCCTGCTTAAATGTTCCCTTCAAGTACTGGAAGGCCACAGTGAAGCTTCCCGGAGCCTTTTCTTCTCCAAGCTAAACAAGCCCAGTTCCCTCAACCTTTCCTCATAGGAGAGGTGCTCCAGCCCTCTGATGATCTTAGTGGCCCTCCTCTGGACCCGCTCCAAGAGCTCCACATCTTTCCTGTACTGGGGGCCCCAGGCCTGGACGCAGTACTACAGATGGGGCCTCACAAGAGCCAAGCAGAGGGGGACAATCACCTCCCCCTCCCTGCTGGCCATCCCTTTTTTAATGCAGCCCAGAACACAGTTGGACTTGCAGGCTGCAAGCACACACTGCTGGCTCATGGTCGTATACATATAAAAATCTTCTGAGTCTTCTAATTTAGACAACAAGCTCAACCCTCTCAGCCTCTCCTCACATGACAGATGACCCAGTTTTCCTCATTACAGTGGACCATAGAAGGACTTGCTCCAATGTGCCTGTCTCTCTTATTCCGGGAGCTGAAACCTTGACAAACCACTCCAGTTGTGCTCTTGCCAGAGTCAAGCAGAGAAGAATCACCCTTAGACTCCTGGTGAAGCTCTTCCTAATGCAGCATAGGTGCTGCTGGACAGCTTTGCATCAAGGGCACACTGCTGGCTTATGTTCCATTTGTTCTCCACCAGGAGTCCCATAACATGTTCTGCAAAGCTGCTTTCCAGCCAAATGCTCCCCATCCTATAAGAGTAGATGCCCAGGATTTCTTTCTCTCCAAGGGTAGGACTTGGCATTTCCTGTTGCTCAGCTTCAGGAGATCCCTGACAAATCTCCAGCATCTTGACATGGCAGTACCAACCATTTGGTGTAGCAACCTCTCCTCTTACTTCTGTACCATCTGCAAATTTGCTGAGGATATGCCCTATCCCATCCATCATCTCGGTCATTAATTAAGAAATGAAGTAATACCGGCCTCAATATCTACCCCTGTATAATCTTTCTAAATATTGCATGTGTGCTTAAATTCTACACTTTCCCCTTGTCAGAATATTTATGTCAGAATAAAAAATACATTAAAACAAAAATAAAACTAAGTAAAATGAAACAGTCATAAATATGACTTTCGAAATATATTAAGATGCAGATAAAAGTTAAAGGTCCAAAGCAGGATAATATGTATGGTATATCCCTCTATTTTGCTCATAGCCAACAAATTGATAACAGAGCAAATGCATTATTTTGTAAGAATGATGCCCTTTACCCTACTATTCATACACAGTTTTAGAGAAAATACCTTCACAAAATTCAAACTGACAGCATTCAGCCTCAATCTTTTTTATTGTTTCTGTGTATGCTGTTACTGTTAAGTATTTCAGACTCAGGTATCCAGCTTACTGTCTCATTATTTAGATGGCTGCCAATGAAAAAAACAAACAAACAAACAAACAAAAAACCAAACAACAGCATTATTTGAGTCATGCAATTCCAACACGATTTCATGTATGGAATGCACAAAACCCATAAATGCGGAACTCATAACCTACCATCTACGTAATAAATGCAGATAAGACAGCGGCTTTAGGTTTTACCTAAAATAACCAACAGTGCATTTGTTACCATTTCACTCATTTTCATGAAGTCTGAAAGGCAGCAGCAGTCTATGGGATAGACGGGAAAAAAAGCATGTGACATTCAATTCAGGTTGTTTACAAAAGTAGGCAAATGTAGGTGCTGAGGTTCACTGTGCTTAAGCCACATGCTTTAATTCCAAGAAAGCTTCAGAACATGTTAGAGGAATGGCTACACAGGTCAAAGCAAAGATGTACACATCTGTTTCCTTCACCAGATGCACCTGCTGTTAACTAGTCTCCTCTTAGTGTCAGAGACGTTCCCAAAGAAAACTCACACCCTGCAGAAATTTGTGGCTCTGAGTTTTGCTTGTATCTTTCCAACATCTTTGTATTCACCTCACGCTTTTTTCCTTCCATGAATTTATCTAATTCAGCTGATATTTGTTTTGGCATGCATAATAACTCACTGCAAAGAGATCCATAGCTTAATCACACGTTACATGAGGAACCATCTTTTCTAGTTTGTTCAGAACCCATATCTTTGTTCTATGTGGAACCTTTCTCACTTAGAAAAGAGGATAAAACTTCAACTGTAACATAATTCAGTGAAGATAAAAAAGAGAGAAAATATCATACTTAGATCCCTTTAAGAATCCATGATTATGTTCTGTATGCAGTCTCTTTTTACTAAACATCATAATTTTTTTCTAGAAATAGATATACTTTTTTTCTTGTTCCAGAACGATCACTATGAGAATTACAAATTTATCAAACTAGAACTAGATAGATAAATATCTCAAACATTAAATATATCTTCCAATTCCTGTACTGTGTGAAACAAAGCTGTTTCTCAGAGTGAGATTCCATTGTCTATGGAGTGCCTACTGGATTTGTAAGAGTTCACAAGAACTCACGACCAAGAACAGGTAGAAGAATTGTCTATTTTAGCAAACTAATGTGTTTATTATGGGCTATTATAAGCAATATTTGTAGTTGCTGAAAAAGACAGGATTTCAAAATCTCAGTGCAGTTGCTTACCAGTCCAGAGACTGGTAAAAAAGATTGTGGCAGAGAGGGTGGAAGTATTATTTTAATTCCTACAAAAGACAACATTTGTAAATAAATCCTGTTTTTTGACCAGTTACACTTATAGATTTAGTGGTAATGCTGTGTATCCCATTGATAACATTAGAAATGTGATCATTATTTACACACTTCCAAACTTAATGCGTTGACAGCAACATGACAAGTTAAATACTGTAGGATAACTGGCCAGCTGACATCTTTAAAGGTTTATGTTCTATTGCTAGCACTTCCTATGCTCATTGCATTTCCCTACATGGATAACAAGCAGAAGGTGGAAGCTGTTGGCATAATGCTGCAACTCTGGCAATTCTTAGTTGGAAGCTAAATCTTATAATCCTCAGGCTGCTTTCAATTATATCAAGATAGGAAATTGCATGGAACTGCTCCCAGGATAAGAATTTTATAAGTGGCTCCGTTAAAGCACATCCTGGCAATGAACAGAGTATAGCCACACTGGGATCCATCCCCCTTCTTTCTTGACATTGCAAGGGCAACTGTGAGTTGTAAAGACAAATGCAGTATTTTCATGGAATTAAATTTATCAGGTGGTTTATCAGCTAAAATAACTACAGGGACATTCTAAAATTATTCATGCTTTTTCTTGGAAATAAGAACTCACCAGAGCCAAGGAAAGATGGACAGACGCAAAGATGCTGCAAATTCTGTGTGTCAGGGTCTGCAGCTGTCACAGACACTGCTTGAAAGTCAGCACTGCTTGCAGCCATCAGGAGCCCCGCAGTTCAGAGTTCAGGGGTGTTACGCAGCCTGTCAGACAGCCAGCAGTGCTCCAAGCTGACATTAATCACCTGCTTTGGGGCGCACAGCTGTTGCCAGCAGCTTCAGCAAGTTGGCAGTGCTAGTACCAATTTATTTCACTTTGCAACAAATGCTGGCATACGGGTATTGCTTATCATTTCTAAGGAGCTTTTTGCCAGTGTTATTAGCTTTCACAGTCAGCTAGGGCAACAGTAATGGGAGATTTAAGACATTTTAAGAACACTTCTAACGGTGATGCCAAGCAACAAAGAGTACCTTTGGCTACAGTAACTGTGCATACAAACATTGCTAATATGTTGGCAACTTTCCTAATAATAACCAAGTGCCTGATACTACTTACAGCTATATCAGTCAGTGCTTCAAACACTACTGCTATGTCAACAACAAGTACTGAGTTTAATGAGTAATTCTTATAATATTAGGAGATATTCTGCCAGAGCCCTGTGCTGCAGCTAAGTCCCTCAGCAAGGTACATTAGCCCAGACTCAGCGCTGTGCTAATAAAGTAACACCAATTTTGAGCAACGCCGAAATATTGAAAGCTACTCTGCTGGGACCAGAGAGAGCCTCTACTTTTGACTACTGAAAAAAGTCAATAACACAGATGAGAGACAGTCAACAATTTTAATTTAGAAATCACTGTCATTACTCATGAACATGTGAGTAGCTTTTTTCTAGTATTTTATTTTAAATCTCACTTGAAAACAAAAAGGGAAACACTCAACACCTATAAGATGTGAAATTGTTCCATCTTATCTCAAAAAAGAGAGGTTAAAATTAAATCATTCCCAAAATATGAAAGCTATATTGCAATTCAGTCTCTGAATGCTGTAACTTGGAAATATTTTTCAACACCATTCTGCTAAAGAGCAGGAAAAAACCTGCCAAATCCTTGATTACTCTCAAGCTTCACCATGCCCTCAAATTCTATGGGAGAACTTTTGAAAATTTTTCTTTTTTTTTTATTAGAAGGAGAAACTTTTTCCAAATTAAAAAACAAAAATTATGAAATATCTTACTTCTACTCTTTTAAAGGGCAAAGGTGCATCATCTCTCATTCCCTCATTTTGTATTGAAAATGTTTATGCATTCTCTTCTACATTATTTTGGCTAAGTTTTTGTTTGCAGTTTATTTACTACACATTTAAATATGTAAATTAACATTAATGCTCTGAGATCTATTAAAGTGTATCATCAAAAACATGGTCAAAAGGTAAATTCATTTTTTCAAATTGTTGACAGACACTGAAATATACAATTTTACTGCAGAGCTGTGTGCAAAAAGTAGTTTTTGTTTCCTACTACTATTGACACCTTCATAAGCATGAAGGACAAGTCATGCTAAACCAATTAGAGTTTTTTTTCCTAGGATAAGGAAAAATCTTTGTGCCTGAAGGAGGAACAGTGAACCCCCACTTGCTTTTAACAAGACTTTTCATGTTCTTGCATGACATTTTAGCTACTTCATAGTTACGGCAGGGGAGATTCAGGCTGGACATTAGGAAGTATTTTCAGAAAGGGTGGTCAGGCACTGGAACGGACTGCCCAGGGAGGTGGTGGAGTCACCGACCCTGGGGGTGTTCAAGGAAAGGCTGGATGTTGTGTTGAGGGACATGGTTTAGTAGGAGCTATTGGGAATAGGTGAACGGTTGGACTGGGTGATCTTTTAGGTCTTTTCCAACCTTGGTGATTCTATGATTCTATGATTCTATTATTTTCTAAGTAAGATTTTTAAAGGTATCACAAGCACTGTTTCACTGGAATTCAACTCATTGGAAAACCACAGCAGGATATTTGTCATGACAATTTCATAGGCTGCTGTATAGTCTATTCCAATTTCATACAGACTATTCCAGTTTTGTTATCTTAAGAGACAGAACAGTGGGATAACATGTAAGCTATTATATTTGCCCACAAAAGTTCAGAAAGGACCTAAGATACAGAAACATAATTATAGAGTTCAGAACAATGGTAAATGAGAGAGATGGTTGTGAAAAAAAAAAAAAAAACAGAATGAAATTTAGTAAGAAGAAATGAAAAACCTTCATAGACTTCAGGAATAATTAAGTTTACCAAACATATAAATAAAGAAAGGTTAAAAAGCAATTTGTTTGTAACGTACAGGCAAAAAAGCTGTGATCACCATTCCACATCATAGAATGGCTTGGGTTGGAATGGACTATAAAAATCAAGCCCCAACTCCCTGCCATGGGTAGGGCTGCCCCTCGCCAGCTCAGCTGCCCAGGGCCCCATCCAACCTGGCCTTGAGCGCCTCCACGGAATGGGCAGCTGTGCCAGCACCTCACTGCCCTCTGAGAGAAAAATTTCCCCATGACATCTAATCTAAATCTCCCATATAGATCATACAATAGTTCACAGTTTGTGAATCAGTAATGTCATGCTACAGGAAAAGTGGCATACGGTTGCTGCAAACAGGAGTGCTTTCTATGGGAATGGAATTTGTCATCTACTCCTGGTATATGTTGATTCAGCAGCATTTTGCTACTGGGAGAACCAAAGGAGAAGAGGACAGTCACTGCTTTCATGCTTCTTTCCGAAGGTCAATTCAGAAGTTCCAAGAGATGAGTAATGTAACTACTGTGACTTAAAAAACTACAGGTATCAGTTGGTGGCATATAATCCATATAATCTCCCTACTGCAGTATAAAAGCAGATCTCGGTTGTCGAATCTTTTTTCAGCAACTGCAATCTGAAGAGTCCAGGGAGCATGTGCTCCAGTAGCCCAGAACTGCAAAGTATTCCCAATGCAGTTTGTTAAACTGAGAACTTGCAGTTAAAAGCAAAGCAGTTTAGGCATCTCAGGCACAGGCCCACATGTGCCAAGGGGTGCCTCAGATAGCCTCCATGCTCTACAGTCCCTTCCACAGCTGGTTTTGTCTTAGCAGCCAGCCCACAGACCCTGGGGCTCTCTGCCATCCAGCCCAGACTTCTTTCTGCTGCAGTATCTCTCATCAGCCTGATATTCACTGGTGATCACACAGATGCACACCTGCATACTTGCACATTAGCTCCCCAGACAGATAGGTCCAGTGAATCACCATCTCTGCTCAAGCTGTTGGTACTCAGACCTCCATACACATACTTGTGCGCAGAACAGGGAGCCCTCACTCAAAAAAAAATAGTTTCAGGTCAGTCAAAGGGTCATGAGCCACCACAGGGCATGGACAGGGAAGTGTACTGACCAGCAATCCATCCACACACAACCACCTCAGACTGCCTTGATCCCTCATTTTTGCTGCCTCTTGCTTTTCCTCCAAACATCCCTTAACAAGACTCATGCAATAACAAGACACTTCCTGCATACCATATTGCACTATGAATCCTTCCTTATCATTTCTGTAGCTCTTTTTGAAGGTGCATATCTTTCCTCTGAAATTAAGCAATAAAGTTCTCTCCATAATGGCAAAACGTCCCACTTTTGTGTTGGCTGCAAATTTTACTTGCATGTACACAGTTCATTCTCCTAGGTCACAAAGATCGCTCCCTGGTACCCCAATGAAGAATGAATTAACTTTGAATCAAACAAGGGAAAGTATAATCATTAGGATAATCTTCAATCTTGTAGTTTGCATTGGAGGAATAAAAATCAACTTTTAGTCCTCAGGACTGTATTTTATTCCATACTGCAGGGTGTTTTCTTTTTATTTTAAGCAGGTGACTAGCTTGAAATTCAAGGAAACTCACAGCTCTTACCCAGTACAAATGCTAGTGCATACAACTACTGAGTCAAAATAATTTTTGATGTCTTTTTCAGTGGGATGTGTCCTTAATTGCATTATACAAAATGTGTCTGCCTTGAGAAGTGGATATGTAACTTTCACCAAACTGTAGAACAGCCAACACACTTGTGGTTCGGGGAATCTTACTGATAAGGTGATATCTCCTGGCTTGAAATTCTTCAGAAGAAGAAAAATAACTCTGTAGATAGCATGCTTTTGGATCCCATGAGTTTTAAAGGAGACAAGTATTGTTTATAGGAGGAATTTGTCAAAGGAGGAATAATAATATGGATTAAGATGTGATGAATAAACTGAATTATGTTCAGTTTAGTTGCTATTTTGAGGAAGAATGATTTATAGGGATGGTCTACATAACTTTTTGATCTGTAGGATATTCTGAGTGTTCTGGGTTTTTTTTTATTTACTACTGGACATAAATGGTCCAATTGGCTGCTGTGCCTTTCTATCTTTATCTTTTACAAGTAATTATAAGAAATTTACCAAGTATTTAGCTTTGTTAATACGTACATTAATCATCATGCTAAGAAAGGTCATTTGATATTTGATATTTTATTCCTTGATTTGTTAGTAATAATATGATTTTATAGAAGTAATGATTTTTTTAAATTATTTTACAGCTGGAAGTGGGCTTTTTCTTCCTTTTTTTTTTTTTAATTTTACTTTTTAAATACCTTTCTAACTTGAGTGCTAGTAATTTCGTGCAATAGTATAATCATCAGCAGTAGTCAGTGAAGAGAACAGAAGGTACAGAGACAAATATGAATCATTTTTTTATATTAATTAATTACAAATGACTAATATTTCATTTTGTGGCAATAAATCAAATGGTCCAAGTGTAAACTACAAGAGTGCTTCTTGCATGGGTACGAGTAGAGCCAGGCCTCAGAGTGCTATTTGTTAGCTTTCAGACATACACAGCCTGGTGAGGATAAAGAGAATTCTGTCTAAAATCCAGTGGCAAGATCTGTCCTGATTTTGCCTAATTGCTTTGTAAGTGCTATTGAGACAGGAAATGTAACTGCTACAGCAGTTGTAAAATGAAAGGAAGAGAAGGAAGATGGTTATTGATTCTATTTTTAAGTATGACAAATGCACTCATGTAGTGCAATGATGCAGACGTTGAGACACCAGAATGGAAATAGTACAGTAAAAGAGCAGGCTTGTATTATCTTGCAGTTTAAGCTGACAACCACCCTAGACCTACACAATAACAATAATAAAGCAATGGCTGAATAACTTGTAAGGTTTTAAGGTTGGTAGAGTATCCTGCTAAATAATATTTCATGTGCCAAACATGCTTCTGAGATTATTACATCACTGTTTAAGAACCAGATGGCTATGGTCCTGAGTTCACATAATTTTAAAGGCTGTCACTACTTTCCTGGGAGCCCTTTGGCTGGAGAAATATAACTAACCTTACGGATAGCTATGTTCCTCCTGAATGGCATGATGAGATGTGGCACTGATCCAGCATAATGCCACCAAACCGTTTCTAGACACAATTCAGAAGGGCTTTCAAACACTGTCTACTAGAAACAGATCATGGACTCTACATAGCTACGGCAAAATGTTTCTTCTCAATATTTTACCTGTGATTAATCTTGTCTTACACTGAATGAAGATATTTAAAATTAACATGCATTATCTAAAGAAACCCATTTTAGTAGTTAGTCTATTAAATTTTGTCTGCCCTTGTTGATGGAGATAAATAGATCAAGAAAACAAATTGTCAAGACTATTTACAGTACTACCAACAATGAATATTTAAAAAACCAACTTGTTCACTTCCTCCAATAAAATAAGAGTGAAAAGAAATCACAGTGGCATTCTCTTGTTTTCCCTCCATCGTATAAGGTCTATATTTCAAGACTGACATTTGGGAAAAAAAAAAACCCAAACCCACAAACCAACAATACACAACTGAGAATTCATTTGTGTGGGGAGAATTATTCTTGAATAATAACAACAATGCAGGAACTGAAGCGTTAAGTAAGACACCAAATATCACACATGTTGCAAGTGAATTGTGAGGGCTGACAGCTCTGTTCAGTCCATGCCTCCAGAGCCAGTGGCAGCTGACAAGCTGCGGCTAAAAATGAGGGAGTTTGTGTAAAAAATGATACCCACTGACTAGGGTGATGACTCAAGTTTGTTAATCGCTTACTGAGAGTAAGTCCCTAACTAACAAGTTAGTGTGAATATAGTTTTATGGTTTTAAAGCAGTTACCAAATTAAAAACTTAATGTCAACTCCTGAATAATTTTTTTTTTAATTATTTATGTCTTTAAAAATGCATGTTTTTTTTTCCATTTTTCCTTAAATAATGTTAATTCAATTTTGAATTAATTACTTAACTAGGTTTTGGAGACTTCTCTTAAAATTAGAACTCCTCTCTCAGTGGATAATTACCCCATTTGTGAGCTCACCAGGTTCAATTCTGCAAGGCTGAAACCTGACTTCTTCATACCTCCCCCAACTCTCAGATCTGTCAATAGCTCTTGGCAGATTCAGACACAAAATTACTGTCATTTCAAAGCAAATCTATCAGTCCTAAATGCTCTGCTGTGGTAGTTAGAAATCACAACAAAATGGAAGAACCTCAGGAACCATTCACTGTTTCTCCTCATTTGCAGTGTCCTCAGGAGCATCGTTTTCAGCAGAGAAATGCAAGAGTAACAGAAACATGTACTGTCAGATTGTTAGTTCCTAATCCTGTTTTGCAGATATATGGTCCAGAACATATTTATGGCTGACAGCTTTCGCTGTCAATACGAAGTATGTGAGGAGAGTCAGATGCCTCAGGACATGCATTTGTGTATTGGTCATTAGCCCATGAGTACAAGTAAGTATGAAACCGACTTTCTGTCAGGATTATGCTTACCCTCTGAATGAAAGTCTAGTGGCCAGAATTTCTAGGGTGTATTCTACTTTTTAATTCTAGGCATTCACATCTTCCTCTCCCACCACACAGGCTACCATCATAATCACACTACGTACACAGTGTAGGAAAAGGTCTCCTGGTGACTGGAAAAAAGCATTCTCACAGGCATTTTTAAGAAGGGTAGAAAAGATGGGAACTACCAACCTGTCATCCTTATCTCTGTTCTGGGGAAGAGCGGGAGGCTATATGAGACAACCATTATGGCTTCACAAAGGGCAAGTCCTGCCTGACCAAGCTAGTGGCCTTCCATGATGGTGTCACTTCATCAGTGGACAAAAGAAGAGCCACTGATGTCATCTGAACTTCAGAAAGGCCTTTGACACGGTCCTTCATAACATCCTTCTCTCCAAAGTGGAAAGATACAGATTTGACAGTGGACCATTTGATGGTTGAAGAACTGGTTACGAGATCAAAAGAAGCATGGCCAGCAGGCTGAGGGAGATGTCAGACTCTGCTCTGACTCACTGAGATCTCACATGGAGTACTGCATCTAAACTGTTGTGGTTTAACCCACCAGCTAGCACAGCACCAAACAAGCTCTTTGACTCACTCCCCCCTCCAGTGGCATGAGGGAAAGAACTGGAAATAAGCCAGAAAAGGAAACTAGAAACAAAAAATGCACTGTCAACAACATATATATCTGCACCTGTACAATTACTTGGCACTTGTTGACTGATGCCAAGTTAACAAAACAGCTGCCCACCAACCAACAGGATGCTAGCGTTGTAAGGTCATAATGCCTGCCAACCAATGTCCAGCAAACTCTGAGCAGCAGCTGCTCCTCAGCCAACTTTGCACAGGTTTATAACCTTCTGCAAGGTGTCACATAGTAAGGAGTAACTCTTGGCCTAATTCAGCACCTGTTCTGGAGGTACCTAAAGAGAGACTATAAGAAAGAAGGTGACAGACTCTTTATCAGAGTCAGTTGTGACAGCACAAGGGGAAATGATTTCAAACTAAAAGAGGGGAGATTTAGACCAGATATAAGGAAGCAGTTTTTTACAGTAAGGGTGGTGAGGCACTGGAACAGGTTGCCTAGAGAGGTGGTGGAAGCCCCATCCCTGGAGACACTCAAGGTCAGGCTGGATAGGTATCTAAGCAACCTGATCTAGCTGTAGGTGTCCCCATTTATTGCAAGGAAGTTGGACTAGAGGACCTCTAAAAGTCCCTTCCAACTCAAACAATTCTGTGATTCTAATATTACAGCAGTTCAAACATGTGTATCCACAGAGGCGTCCATCTTGGCAGCATACCAAGTTAAACAGGGACACACCAGTGAACTGTGCACAGAGATCTCATGACAATTTGGTTTCTACTTTAGTGCTGTGTGTTCAAAGCTTTCCTATATCTGACAAATAGATGCATTCACTATTCCATACTTGCATTATCTCATAAAATTTACTTATTTCATATTGTAAACGGTTTTCTGTTGCTTTGGGTGAGCTAAGGTGATCAGATAACTAGTTATTCTGAGATAAGAGAAATTTATCCATTAACCAAATAACATCACTTGAAAAAATATGGAAAAATCAGACAATTTTCATGCATTGGGGGAATAGAACTGTATTCACTAAATGAGACATAGGAAGAAGCAATAAATGTTAAAGAAGCAGAATAGCATAAGAATAGAAAGCATTTTTACAAATGCTATGAAAGGATAAAGATGGAGTAAAGACCTTAATGTTTTGACAAGACAAATTTATTTGTAGTTTCCTACTGTGAATTGGAACTTGGTGCAGCACACAAAGCCGAACTGGCTGAGAAGATAGAAAAAATAATTTGAGAACATTAATCAATGGCTGTAGGCTTCCTGCTAAATGAGGTTAGAGGTTTAAAAAGTATTTTTCCATGATGAAAAAAAATATAATTGCATACACAGAAGAAAAGGCAGCTGAAGAAAAGCATATAAGCATACAACAGCAGAAATGAGCAGAATACAGGTGTGAGAGAATCGTGTAACAGGAGCCAAATCAGATAATCCTACAGTGGGCTGGAGGATTTAATCAGTTTTGGTAGGCAGAGTACCCAATTTGACTAGATAATCTGTGAAGCATATTCAAGGAGGAAAGATTTTTCAAAAGTCATGAGCTGAACCTTTTGCATTACAGTGAAGGAAAAGGTGAGGTCCTGCCTCTGTCTTCTTCCTCCTTGCATTCACCTCTGTGCTTGAAACTTGAGATCATTCTTCCTTCTCACTCTCCTTGAATAACTTCAATTCCTTCAAGTGTCATACTCAACTACAGACACAGGCTTTCTAGAGGTAGAGTGCATATCCCCCTCCTGCTTCATACCTTCCCTTAGACTTGTTCTGTCGGTCAGAGCTTATCTAATTCTGCAGGCTTTATTATATTGGTACCTTCAGGAAAGTAATGAGAAGGGCAAAAGTCAGGCAGTGCTTGATGGCTCAGATTGTACGAACTACCTGAACATACAACAACAGAGCCAAAAAAAGCTCACGAATTTGCTATTTTCTTGGCTCCTCAAGGGCGTTCACCCACATTACTTCAAAAGCCAGTGTGTTTCGTGCTGCCTGTTGGCATTCTTATTCCCACTTTTAAGCGTTTCAAATTCCTGACTTGCTTTTGTCAGCGAAACTAGCAAATTGAAGAAAATTTCCCAGATGGCATTTACTGGTATGCAAACCTAACTCAGGGGCTACATGGTACCTCCAAGCACAGCCAGATCAGGAGATGGCAATTCTTCTGGAGATTTCTGTTTCTTTTCACGCCACAGCTGTGTTTGGTCTTTTTAATCCACCAGTATGTTTTTCTGAGTGTGGAATTATTTCTTTAATTACTGAATAGAATTTGAACATATACCATATTAAGTCAGCAGACAGAGATGAGTAGAGGTGAACACTGAGCAAATTAAAGGTTAAAATTAGAACAAGAAAAATCTTCACAATCTGAAAAAATAACTTGAAAATAAGGAATTCAACAGAATATGGGCTGTTACATTTACAGGCACAAATAGTCACCTACACAAACATACCATGGGGAAGGAAGGAAAGGAGTATTTTTTCAGAAAAGAACATTGGTCCAGTTTATGGAACCACACTTCAATTAAGCTGTAGAGCAAAGAGAATGTATTTAGAGATGCCCAAATTATCAGGTGTCTGATTCTATATTCTTACAAGAAATCTAGTCTGAAAATTTGTTTTATCCTTATTCCCTATTTAATATCTCGTACACAATGCCATCACCTCAGGTGACACCTTAGGTGTCAGAAGCAAACCTTGAACTTTTTTTAGAAATTAACTAAAAGAGAGAGATAAACTGTTAAATGAACAGAAATAGAAAGCTGAATAAGAAGTCATTTCAACTGATTCCAATCTACACCTGATATTCTGTGAAGGAGAAACAACAACAAAAAAAACCCATCAATTTTCTACTGTTCCATTTTTACATATTAATTTATATTTTTTGCAATTTTTCCTGTTATGTAAGATGTATGCAGATAACCAGTGAAATGTCAAATATTGTATCATGAAATTTAGATGACATGTATGAAAAATGTATATTTTTATCACTCCTATTCACAAGCACAATCATTTTGGCAGTGTATGAAGTAAGATTTGCAAGCCTCGTTAGTTTATATGAAAAATTATAATTTGTTTTCTTCCAACAGTAGAAGCCTACACCGAATGCGCAATTCACAACCCTGGGCAATCTCTGGTTCTAATTATCTACACTTTTCTTGAACTTTTGCCAGAATTCAGCAAATTTTCCATTACTAGGCTTTTTTTCTGCATAGCTAGATAAGAAAAACTACTTTATAAGAACCAGGTGCTTACTAATACACAGAAGATATACAAAAGCAGCATGTTTCAGATGAGCAGCATCATAAAAGTCTGAAAAATTGTTTTAAATAGAAGACCCAAAATGATGTAAACAGAAGAGTGCAGTTACCAATATACAGAAGGCGCTACTGCATCTCAGCAAAGCAAAGGTACATTCCCCTTGATCAGAAGCAGAAAATCAAGTTTCATTTTAGTGTGTATTTTTTCATCTATTGGAAAAGTCAGTCTATTCCAAACGAAACATGACAGAAGAACAATGCTAAGAATAGATATTAACTTCCCTCAGTTTAAAAGTACCTAGTGAGCAATAACTCTGACTGTATATATATATATATATATAAAACCAACTAAAGAAAAATGAAACCACAAAAGAATGTGTCAAATACTTTCCTTAGCTACCAGTTTTTCACTACAAAAAGAATAAAGAAGATTGCTAACAACAAATGTCTTAAATATAATCGGTAGTCACAGCAGACAGCCTCAACAAAATGCCCTAATTACTAAATATTTGTTTGAACACATTACCCAATGTAATTGGTCTTACAGAACACATTTATCTGAATGTGTAAAAAAGATAAATTTTCTTTAATATGTTTCTATCTGATGGTGCAAGAGAAGTTTTTTGTTTAAATGCTTTGGAATTACCATGCATATTTCACTACCCCATCTGCCTGCAGGCATGAGTTGGCATTTGCTCTACTGCAGTGTCAGTGGCAGCCTACTGAGCTGCCATCAGGCCTGCATAGGATGTAATGTCATGTTAGGCCAACAATAAACACAACTAGATCTTTAATTAAAAAATACGAAATCCAAAGATGACAAGCACGCATTAACTGCATGCAGACATACAAAGTTTCAGTACAATCAGTGCTTTTTTGGTGTTTATGTGGCAGCAGAATAGGTTTTTTATCCTCCCTATTCTCCTTCTCATTCTTGTTCGCTTTTAAAATAAATTGCCACTAAAACTAGTGGACAAAAGCAATACTGGCTATCAGCTAAGGCTGAGGCAATATACTGTCCATAAAATGCAAGCTTCATTCTTAGCAGGGGAACTTCTGTGATTTTATTTCCTCAGTGCCTACAGCGTACTTGAGATTTTCAACAAATGTAACAAAATATGTTATTTCACAGCATACCACATTTCCCATGACTTCATATTCTTTAGCATAAAACACTCTGACGGGAACAGTACATTTAACTTTCAGGCATCTTATGATGTGGGAAATTTTTCTGTCAAAAGAACAACAGAGCCATGTTAAAGGTTTGGATTTACCCTGGATGTGTGATGCATACGGGGCATGTACTGCTCCTGATATTTATCAGAGACAGACCCTTATCTGTGTTGTCATTAGCTACTGCTGATGTAAAATAAATATATATGTATATAACACAGACAGAGGATGTGTTACAAGCATTGTAAACACCCATCTGTTGTCATTAAAGTGCAAAAACAGTAAGCACTGAGCATTGTCCTATGCCTGCAGTTTGTGCTGCGTCATGACTGAAACTCAGTGCATGGATGAATTCTGCTCTACCTGCAACATCCAACCCTGAAAGGACTGCGCACACACACACAAGAAAAGGAATGTCTGTTTCTTTTCCTGGAAGTCACCAGCCATACTGTGTAATGATGTCAGCAAGGGCATTACCAATATCTTAGAGAAATCACAGAATCACAGAATTGTAGGGGTTGGAAGGGACCTCCAGAGATCATTGAGTCCAATCCCCCTGCCAAAGCAGGTTCCCTACACCAGGTGATAAAATAGATGATAAATAAAAAGATAAATAAATGAACAAAATGTGGTATGATATACTTGATTTCATATGGAAATAATGAAATATTCACTTACATCTACAGGATTAAAGTATTAATGGATATCTATTAATATTACACTTACAAATAACCAATTGTTGCAGGCATGAAACTTCCTGGAAGACTACAGAATGTAAATATATAATGTTTGGACTTAAGCAGATTATCCATCTCCAGAATGCATACCTTTCTAAAATGCAACTATTTTTAACCTACATTTTAATATTAAAAATATTTTTAGTGTTTAATAGAAGGTGGGGTTTCCTTTCCTTTCCTTTCCTTTCCTTTCCTTTCCTTTCCTTTCCTTTCCTT
>NW_024884253.1:58862090-58889246 GCF_019232065.1 Centrocercus urophasianus
TCCTTTCCTTTCCTTTCCTTTCCTTTCCTTTCCTTTCCTTTCCTTTCTTCTTCTAACATTCTCCTTACATCCTCTTAATGTAAGGATTTATATATTCCTGAAAAGGTTAATGCACAGGGCTGCAATGCATTTTGTTAATGCACTGAACCAGTCAGATTGCAGTCACTTGCATGTATGAAATGATGTACTAGTATTGATGCCCTCTGTATTGCTAGTGGCTGATAAGGAGAAAATTATAAAGCAGCTCTTTTCTTTCTATACAAAATTGAGCAGACAAGTTAAGCAGTTTGAGGTTGCCAGACCATGTGGAAATTACGGACCTGAGTCAATAAGTAACAAACAGTTGCATTTAGGTAAGTTTCTAGTGCAAATGTCATCCCTTTTGATGCACATTCTGGTACATTAGCTGGTTGCTAATCACCAGTGGTGCAGTACCTTCAAACTATGCAAACAAATACCTTTAAGAGTTGTGAAAATTTCAAGTTTTAGAAACTAAAATGAAGAGCTCTTAGGATATAAGGATTGCTTCACCTTTTCTAATTTTAACTCTTTTTTAATCGTAAGCAATGTGTTTGGCAAAGAATATCTCTAATAGTTTAGCTCTCACTCAGAGCTCTCTTTTGCATTTGTCTCAATTAAATGTTATTTTGTACCCATTAGACATATTCTTGAAGATGCTGATATTTCTTGTGGCACAAAATTTTCACTAAAAGGCAGAATTAATCATTAGTCTTTAATTTGTAATAGTGGCTGATAGTTTTAAAAGTGTCCAGAAGGTAGTAAATGGACACTAAAAGATGCTATGTTTGCCATTTACTGACAGCCCTTTTGTCACTGTCATTTTGTCATTTGTCAAGAAGCTTGTTTGGAAGATCTTACTTTCCCCTCTTCCTTCCCCCACCCAAGCTATCTCTCTACAAAGCCTTTCCTCATTTTCCAAGGCTATCCACGATCAGGTTTTGCTCATTGCAATAGATGTTGATATGTTAATAGAAAAACGAGGGCACAATGTCGCTGTATAAACATTATTCCTGAAATATCCAAACTTATCATGGTACAGACTATAGAAATCACTGTTCCTAAACCAATCTCACTGCTTAATTCTGAATATTTTAATGCAGCGAAGATTGTATAGTTAGAAAACATAATAAGGATTGAACATGTTTTCTTATCTGATTTTTATTCTGTCAGTGGTGTGTTTGAGCAGACACTGTCATATCGGTACATGCTCAAAGAAGAATTTACAGCTATATGATTGTGCATACCTTCTACAAACTAAACTATTAGTGGTACAACTTGTAATCTTTTGATCTTGGCAGTACCTATCATAGAATCAGAACCACAGAATCCTTAGAATTAGAAGGGACCTCTGAGGACCATCTAGTCCAATTCCCCCGACTTACTAAAATAATACCTGATTTTTTAGGAATAAGAATCTGAACATTTCATACCAGCTATGCAGTATACATGTTTATTAATGACAAACATAACATGAATTAGCAATATGCCCTGTCAACAAAGAAAAGTGGTATCCCAAGCTGCATTTGGCAAAGTATTACCATCAGTAGATAAAGGATGGCAATCCCTTCACTCAGCACTGATTGGACCACAGTTGGAATCTTTTGTACTGGAATCCCCAGCATTTGAACTCTTACAGCTATGCAAAATAGTATTTTGTTTACTTTCAGATTTTTAATATCCTTCCTCCACCTTCTAATTTGTCATTTTTTCACTGTTACCAAGACTCCCAACCAAAAGAGCCTAGAGTAAAAGAGCCAGTAGTAGACAGTCTTCAATTTCTTCATAATTAAGGCTTTTATGAATACACTTTTTGTTTTCCAAAATATACTGGAATCCCCAGTACAAAAGAGACATGGACATACTGTATAGAGTCCCACAAAGGGCAACACAGATGAATGGACTGCAGCACCTCTCCTATGAGGGGAGTCTGAGAGAGCTGGGACTATTGAGCCTGGAGAAGGGGAGGCACAGGAGGACCTTACTAACATCCCAACAATTTCATATTTTAAGAGAAGGTGTAAAGTGGACAGAGCCAAGTTCTTCCCAGTAGCACTTAGTGCTCGGAGAAGAGGTAGTGGACGCAAACTGAAACACAGGAGGATCTCTCTGAGCACCAGGAGCACTTCTGTGCTGTGCGGATGACCAAGCTCTAGCACAGGCTGCCTAGAGGCTGTGGAATCTCATCCTCAGAGAACTCCAAAAGTTGCCAGGCCATGGGGCTGGGGACCCTGCTCTGGGCGGTCCTGCTGGTGCTGAGTTAGGACCAAATGGGTGCAGAGGGACCTGCCTGCCTCAGCCATGCTGAGATTCTGGATGTTTTCTATCACAGAACTGTAGAATCACAAAATGGTTAAGATTCAAAAAAAACCTGTAAGGTCATCCAAGTCCAGCTGCCTACCCAACCCCACTACATCCAGTTAAACCCATGTCCCTTAATGCCACAAAATGTCCTCCTACTTCTGCTGAAGACAAAACGGAGAGTGATGGGATAACCAGTGGCAATTGGTCCATGAGAGACATTTCAAAAATGCAGGAGTAGGCTGGCTTGTTCAGAAAAGTAGACATATGGGAGAGTAAAGCTCCTTTGCAGCTTGGTCTCCACATGTCCACGCTCCAGAGACAGCAGTTCAGTCTTTCTCTAATATTTTAATAATGTTGTGCATAACATCATGAGATATGTATTTTAATGTAAGATTAATTTTCAGGTGACAGTTTCATTTAGAGCTCATAAACTTTCTACAAAAACAATATTTTTGTTAATTGCCTCGAGCTGTGTTTTTACCTTTTTGTCTGTTGTGTCAACAAGCATTCACATTAGCATTTGAACTCTTACAGCTATGCAAAATAGTATTTTGTTTACTTTCAGATTTTTAATATCCTTCCTCCACCTTCTAATCTGTCATTTTTTCACTGTTACCAAGACTCCCAACCAAAAGAGCCTAGAGTAAAAGAGCCAGTAGTAGACAGTCTTCAATTTCTTCATAATTAAGGCTTTTATGAATACACTTTTTGTTTTCCAAAATATAACAATGTGCATCACATTTTGAACTGGCTGATGACTACCAAAATTTTAAAATAAAAGAAACAACATGAACTTGTCAGATCATCTGTACTGCATCCAACTTCACTCATTTTCTAATGGAACTGGACAAGTCTCAATTAAATATTCCAAATGACACTGAGTTTAAATGACCACCCTGCTCCAGTGCTTAATTATGTTTTCTGTTAAGCCTTCATATGTGATTCTAAGTTGCTAATTTTACTTTCTAAACATGGGGTACATGACATTCTAAGGGGCCCTACTTAATACATTTTTAGGCATTTCTACAGGCACAGATAAAACATCTTTTAATAAGCGCATTGATTATGATGCACTTTTCACCGATGTACACATGCCTAAGACCACAGGACAAAATACAGAGGATTTTCAAAGCTTTTGAGAAGACATGACATTCTCGGTCATAATAACTGAGCAGCAGATCAGGTGAACTATTCAGATTCAGAAGTCAAATTATTTTCAGTTTCAGCTGAATTGAATTCTAAACCAGCTCAAAGAATTGCAATTCTTAAAATTATTTCATTCAGCACATAATTTCTTACTTCACATTCTCTTTTTCTAAATAATTGCAAATCATTCCAAAGCATACCCTGTTTTAAACAAAATTAAGAAACTTCCCTAGCAAGTAAATTTGGATTAGAATACTAAGGATAGACCTTTTAATCAATATGTACCATGATGATTCTGAGTTTAAGTTACTTGAATGAAAAACTGCTGGGTGTATACTGGAACTCTTCTGGTGAATTCTGGAGATTCTTTAGATGTGATGAAATTCAGCGTTTTCAAATAACAAGGACTCAGAAATACCTGAATAGCACTGAGTGCATTAACAAAGGCTTTCTGAAAACAATTCAAGAAATTTTCTAAAAGCCACCTCAGAAAATTGTGAACTTAGAAGAACTTTTCTTCACTGAAGCACTGAAGCATGCCTTGTACTTTCTTCAAAGTAAACCACAAGTGATAAAAATGCTAGTCTTATCTTGAAATTCAAATGCTCTCCCAAGACATGATTGCTACTTGCTTTTTCTTTGCTGCAGTAAAAATGCTATTTATAATAAGGAAGCGTTCTGAGAAACAAGGCAGATTTTTAATTGAACAATTCTGGAAGATTAGGTGAGGGAGAGGGGCAGTTATTTTCACTAATGATATTCAGTGTTTCTGGTCCATACTTTCTACCAAAGTGAGAAGTAAAATATCATATCACCGACTTCTATGCAGCTGTAAGAATTCACATTCATTTTCTTCTGGAGGTATTCAAGGCCAGAATGGATGGGATCTTGGGCAGCCTGATCTAGTGGTTGGCCGTTCTGCCCGTGCCAGGGGGGTTGGAATTAGATGATCTTTAAGGTCCTTTCCAACCTAAGCAATTCTATGATTCTGTGATTTACTTATCATTTGTTTTGTAGTCGTATATATATATATACACGTTTATATACGTATTATATATATATAATATATATATAATACGTATATAAACTATGATAGGATCAACATGTGTCTTCCTATATGCAGAGACTCAAAATCCTCTAGAATTGTTATACTGCAAATGTTACCAAACCACTCTTTTGCTTAGACTTCTTTTAGCTCATATTAAAAATCCAGTTTCCATGAAAACCCTGCTCTACTATTAGTGTAAATAACAGATGATAGTGTGCTGACTGTGAAAAATATAAATACTTTGCTATAATTTTTGCATCACATTTTTTTTTTTTAGGTACTTTGGAACAAGATTATATTTCAATTTTACACCACTATGGAATTGCTACTATGCCAGAATGAACATTAACACTGAAAAGTGACAGTAGAAAATAATGAGATTGGATTACAAAAAAAAAAAAAAAGACCAGGCAGATTTCCAAAGTATGCCACAAAATTGTTAACATAGACTTACACTTTTTTAATAGACTTAAATTTGAAAGATTTTGGTTTGATTCATAATGACCTGTGCATATTTGTGTAGAAAATTGCCGCACACATGTACTAAAATAGGAGGTGAGGTATAGGGTAACAAGGTGCATGAATTAGGTTAAGCATGGGCAACGTGCGTAAGAACTACAAATTAATTTTGAACACACATGGTGCAGTGCCAGATAGCACTGCCAGCTCAAGTCTGTAACACACCAAAACCATCCTAGGGTGACTGAGCTAATGTAGCCTGCCTCTCAGTAGGAAGTGATGTATAGGAAAAACTGCGTGCTGACACAGTCATCAAATAAGTGTGCCATTCCCTACCCCACAATTATCTAAGTCACAGCATTCCTAGGATATTTGAACCATATTTTTTTTTCTTCTTTTTTTTTATATGTCTAAGATAGAGATCAGAGAGTAAGTATTTAAAAAAAAAAAAAAAACCAAAAAAAAAAAAAAAAAAAACCAACAAAAAAAACAAAACCAAAATGTGAATTAAGAAAGGAGCAGGGTTGTAGATTCATTTTCCAGTCAGGTAGATTTCCAACTCCAAGCCTTCTGAGTGGTTTCCACTCTTCAGGTTGAAGGTGTCGGAGGAGATGACTGTAAGTACTGCAGCAGTTACAGTATTAGTCATGAGTTTGCAGAAACAGAAGAAATTACTGTGCACTCATTTCTCGAGTTAACACAGTTTCTGAAACCTGTTTCTGTTTTGCTTTACATCAGTGTTCACCGCATCGTCCTGCTGGCAGTTGAGATCAGAATAAATCACTCAGGAGGAAGACACTGTCACCAAGATGTGACAATAATAAAGAAAGAAAATAAATAAGAAATAAATGTTAGATAAATTAGTAAAGTTAGGCTTCTGTTTTACTAACTGAAAGAAGGAAGTTCCAGAAAGTGACAATAACAAAGCAGAGTTTAAAGAGAGTAGTTTACAATTTTTTTTCGTTCCATGTTGATACAAGGAAATTCACTGGGAAACGTACTTCAGAGTACATCCACTGCACTTGGAGTTTTCTGTCCTGAAGGTCAATATTATTTGATTTCTAAAATGACGATAAGGTGCATGAGATAAAAATACCAAATTTTTATTGCTGTCCTGTGTTCCAAAACTAATCCTCAAATAATATTTCAGTATTCAATGTATTAGGTTTATTCAATATTCCATGTAAGAGCAAGACATAAATTTTCTAAATATGATTTTCTTTTCAATATTTACTTTATATTCATCAGCTATATATAAAACAAATAAACTAAATAAGAGAGGGAAAAAAAAAGAAATGAAGGAATGAATTACAGTCTGTTGCCTGATAAACATCTATATCAAATAGTCAGAAGACAATTCAAGAAATTCAATGCCAGGCTATACGTGATGCTCTCTCTTTTTCTATTCATACAAAATAGTGACATGTTATGGACTAAAATTTGGAGTTTGCATTACTGTTTTTAGAGTCTATGCTTACTATTTTCTGAAGCTAGCAAAACTGTAGTCCAGTTTTGAATAAAGAAAAAATATTACTTTTTCATTCAATTGATAGCTTTTATTAATATTTTGAGCCAATAACTTTTATTGTTAAACACAAAATAAAAGCTTCAAAATGAGAGTGCCTCAGACTCAGGAAGCAATAACCAGCTAAGTAATATAAATAGGCAGTAACACAAGCAATCAGAAGAGGGGCTGTTGGGGAGTATGGGTGCTGTTTTACATGTAAGAGTGGGAGTGATTCAGAAAGCAATTCTGAAGTAAAGGAAGCTGGTCTCTGGCAGATTAAAGCATTGCTGCCTATTTTTTATAGGACAGCATTGCTTTCTTTAGACTGACACTAATTAGGTGGAACTGTCAAATTTCTTTGACTATGGCAATTAAAAGACACTAAGTTTCAATTCTGGACTGTTGAAGCTTGGTTGACATGAAGCATAACTGACCTACCCTAATTTCAAGACCAGAACTTTTTCATTTTACTTCATGTGCATTTGCAGAATCATACAAAGGAGAATCCAAATTTATGCATCAATCAGCACCAAAGTAAAAAGTAGTACAGGTTCTAGTATTGCAACTGTAATAAAGAAATGACAGTTTGAAAGAGAGCTCATTAGAATATGCCATTTAAATGTCAAAGAAGATGGTGAAGAGAATATTTGTGAAGAAAGTAGGTTACAAGACATGAGCTTTGTAGAATGAGTCTAGCAGAGAGCAGCAAAGACAACTAGTGACTGGAACATCTCTCACAAGAGGCAGAGGACACAAACTGGAACCCAGGAGATTCCATCTGAGCATTGGGAAGCACTTCTATGCTGTGCCTGATGAGACTGTGGAATATTCTCCTTGGAAATCTTAAAAGCCACGTGGACATGGACAGCTGGCTTTAGCTGAACCTGTTTTGAGCAATCTCTGAATGTGTTTTCCAGCCTCAGTTGGTCTGTGCTGGTCTGTGACTATTACAAGAGTGACTGCAATTGTCAAAGGCCGATATTAACTCTACAGCAACGTCAGAAACTTACCAGATCGTATCAAAGAGGAGGCTAAATTTTTAATTGTTTTCAATTTATAAACCACAATGTGAGAAATACCTACATTCTTAAATCTGAGTCTATATATGTGTTCTGAGGATTACTGGATTAAGCATCTTGTGGTACAAAGGCTAGTGTAAATAATGATAACAGAAAAACATGGATTTTTTTTTTCCTCAGAGACCTATATGGTATTCTAAATTAATTCAGTGCAATGAAGTTTTCACTTTATCAGAAATCTACTTTAGTAAAATAGAGTAAATACAGAAAATGTCATCCAAAATGTGGCTAAAATTTTGGAGTTCCAAGCAAGATTTATTTTCATTTCTGAACTTGCAAATATCAAACTCCTGTGAACTCCATTGATTGCTTTATCTCAGTAATAATCATAGAACAAATAGGTGACTTCAGAAGTTCAGTCTGTGTAGAAGTCTTAAGATGGTGAAAAAATAAACTCTTCCTAGACAAAGGTCATTTACAATCACCTTAGCTGATTTTTCTTCTAGACAACAACAGAACATGTCATCCCTACCATTTAGCTCCTAAAATGAGGATGCTGCAGCCCCACAAAAACCATTTGCAAATAAAGTAACCACATTTTCCCTTGCTGGCTGAATACTGGCCAGAGACTAGTTAAGAGGCTTTGCAAGAATCAAGAGGAGTGCAGAGGGACTTCATTGGCAACAGGACAGGAAGCTTTCCTTTGCTCCATTCTCCAGGACAGCTCTGTTCCTGTGACTATCACTCCTCATGGAGCATTATGGAATTGTGCACAAGCCTGACAGGCCAAACACTCCCTGAAGATAGCACCCAACTGCCAACTTTGGTGACCTACGTCCAGAAAAATCAAGCTTTGATAATCATGAAATGATTTGTTGGCTAGAATATGGGAAGACTTCACAATTGCTACCTCAGCTGCAGTGATTTAAATTCTCATTTAACAGACTTGGTTCTGCAATGCTACTTTTATCTTCTAACTGAACGAGACAAAATATTCAGTCTACACCTCACAGCTGCACAGGTGATAGTATAACAAGATGCAATAATTACATCTCAGTTGTTATTAACACTTGAGTTCAAAGCTATATGTAGTTTATAGCTACCACCTTCAGAATTAAGACTACAGTAGGTGAGAACATCTTTGCTAGTAACTACCTTTTAACAGCAGAGATTTTCTGCATCAGTTGTGCAGGTTTGTTTTTTTTTTCCTAACTTATTTGCTAACAACTAAATTAAAAAAAACAATAAAAATCAGCATTTCATATAATGCCATAAACTACATCAGAAACGTTTTCATTTCCACACATCGTCTTCAGATCTCTAGAAACTGTGAAAATCATAATACCTGCAGATTTCTCTGTCCACACAAGGCATCAAATTGCACCACAAATATTTTTATGTTCTACAGGCACATGAATAAGCTAAAGACAGACACATCCAATGCACATCAATAGCATTTGTACACAGAAAATAACGTCCATGAAGCAAAACCAAAGAAAATCTACAGCTTTAGGTATATACCAAGATGTTCTCTTGAACCCCAACCACAAGGAAAGATTATGATAATTAGCCTCCGCAACGCCCTACTGACATTCAGTGATAGCCAAACACTTCAGCAAATATTAAGAATTTCTAGAAAAACACCGCAGCACGAAATAGCACACAATGTCCTCATGGCACATTATTTAGATCCATGACATCTCCCTGCCTAAAATATTTTTTCCAGTTCTCTTTTGCCTATTCCATCTCAAAAATGAGATGGTCAAAACAAACCACGTATAGGAAAGGGTGCAATCAAAACCATGGAATGATTCCTGTAGTGGGAAACTAAAGTAGTCAGAGATGGATACAATTGAGTTTGCAAACTGTAAGAGAGCAAACAAGACTAGAGAATTGGATGAGTGAGAAAGAAAGTTAGGGGGATGCAATGTGAGAGAAGGACAAAGTTCTCCAGATTCACTGTGCAATTCAAGTGAACTCTTTCAATACACATTTCGAGACCCAGTGTTTCAAAGTTGCAGTTAATGAATATTAAAAAAAAAAAAGCCAAAGAAAGATATTTCTTACACATCTCTTCATCCATGCTCTTCCATTCCCGCATGATAAAAATAATTAAAAAAAAAAGATGAATCATACAATTTCAGTATCAAATACTTAAAACCTTGGCAAGATGTCGTGGCATTCCACTGCACTTGTGGTTTTTTTTTTAATACATCTTCATTTAATATAACAGCTTATACAAAAGAAGATAGTATTAAAGCTGTGAAACAGTCCCTCCTCACAGAGCAAACTAGAAAGATTGAAAACAGTGGTGCTCTTATTTTCTGCCACAAAATTTGTGGTTACCCAAGTTCATTTCAGAATCACTTTATAACATGGGCTTTCCCACCCTCCATTTCTGTGCAGGTTCCAAAACTAAGTAGAATCTCTCCGTTGCCATAACTAGATCAGATCCTCTAGAATTCAGAAATATGTGACTATTACAGCCTTTTCTGTGGGAGATAAGTGGCTGCATTAATGTTTTATAGAATTTCAGTCAAAGGGCAAGCTCTCATTAAAGGAAAGTGGAGTAAACAAAACACATTTCGAAAAACAATTTGCTGCTTCTTATGTGAAAGATGCTTTCACACCATTCAACTAAAGGTTTGCTATTGGAGTTTGCTCATCTCTTCTCTTTCAATTCTATAAAAAGAAAAATTACTAAGGAGCAGCTGCCTGTTCTCCAAGAGCAAAAACCTGCGCTATCAATTCTATTTTTCTTGCCATATAAGCATTTCCCTTTCTTGACTTTCTTTTTAAATTCATTTGGCATTAAATACAGATTTAAAAAAGAAACCCAACATGTTATATTTTCGACACAATCATGAAAGTGGCTTAACAACAGAGTAAGACAAAACAATGTTGACATATAAAAGCTGACTGACCCTAAACTAAACTTTTCACATTGTTATACTCTTAAGTGATTTGATAGCGACCAGTTTGTTGCCATATTTATGTATTTTTTTTTATTCAGTAACATTAATGCAATCTTTATTGAAACATGCTAGAGCAATTTTTTAAGACTTGTGCAACCCATGCACAGATTTACTAATGCATTAATATGCTAATACATAACTCACTAATACTCCAGTAATGTAGCTTTCTATTTTCCTAATGCTCCTGTAATGCAGAAAATACCAAATCTCTGTTAATAAATATTTTTGAGGTATTTTTTCTTCGACTGATCAGCCCAATGAAATTAGTAAAGCTCATAGACTTACTGTTTCTGGAACAAACTCTTTTCCTTTTAGCTTTCTTCTTATTTTTTAAATAAGATGGCATGTATTACCATAATGCTTCTGGGTGTTTTGTTTTGTTTTTTTTTTTTCTTTTTTTCTTCTGCCTTTGTTAGTTCTTCAGAAACATTTGTGAACTCCAACAGATTCACTTGCAGTAATGAAATTTATTCTGGTTTATGCTTTCCCCCACTTTTAGTTCAGTAGTTCTTACTCATCATCTGTCTTGAAGGATTAAGTTCCTCCTACTAATAAACACAAATTCATTATCTTTTAATTGAAAGTCAAGTGATGACATGCACACAGTTATTGTTTTCCCTATGGTTCTTGGGTCAGTTTGTGTTCTCTATAGTGCTAAAAGTTATCACGTACAATTGTATTTTTCCTATAAATAGAATAATGTACATTATTTTAATTGATTATGGTTTTGGCTAATAACTCCTTGTTCTTTGAGACCCTCTCCAATTTAAATACAATTGTTCTATAGGTATGCATCTACTACTGTAGAAAGATTGATTCCTTTCAGTACAAAGAAGTAATAAGGAAGTTATTATTTTAAGATAAGAGTGCAAAACACTACCAAAAGTTTTAAAGCTCCAAGACTGTAAAATTAAGGTCTATGCCTTATGCATTTAAAAGAGCTAATGATCTGCATCAACTGTGAATGCATCAAATTGCTGAAATCAAAAAGCTCTATTTCTATTTTTACCACAGTCATTGACAGAATAAAGAGACTAAAAGTAGTGCAACATTCATGAATGATTTAGTAAAAGAAGAAGATGCCGACTGCATCAAGATTCAGACGTTAGCATTTGTTAGCCAAATGGGACAGAAAGATTCATACTAATGAACCTTCAAAAACAGCTGAAATAGAAAACGGAAGTGCTGCCAACGAGCTTTTTTCATCATCTATAGATAACACAAATGCCTGATATGTTTGTCTCATATTTCATATAATATTTTCTTCTGTTTATCATATCCTGTCCTATAAGATGTAGAAAAGATCTGATGTGAAAGAAATAACCGTACTCTGACCAAATGTATAGTCTAAACTTCTCCTTGAACAATTAAGCACAATGAATTCATCAGACTCCTCTGCTGCAGAAATCTGACAGTGAAAAAACTGCCTGCCGTGCACTTCAATAAAAGTGACCTGACCGTGTAGAAGGGTAATAGTTAGTAGAATCCATCTTTTTTTTTTTTTTTTTTTTCTTTTTTCTTTTTTTTTTTCACTTCTGTTGTTTTCAAAGGTGAATTTCTAAAACCTACCTCTAGATTCTCTAGCTTGGCTCAGATAACCTTAAGCAGGTCTCTTAGATTCTGTTTTTTTTTTTGTTGTTGTTGTTCTGTTTGTATTTATTTCAAAGATGGCTATCAGAATTACAAATTATATTTTAAAAGACTAAAATTAATTACTTGGAATTATAAAACATCAAAACTAAACTGCTGATTCAAATAGTATGCATGACATAGTATGAGCTTATTGAAATTATCTTTATCATGCCAGGTTCAACTACTTTCTATGGAGGTGCTTTGTCAAAGATGCTGAACTGATCTGAAGGTAGCAAATTCATCTGAAACTAAAAATACACTAAAACTCATCAAAATCTGTTGCAGAAAGATCTGTAAGTGGAGAAAGTTTGGCACAACCAATCAAGCAAAAACAGGTCAACGTGTAGTATCAGTGATACCAGCATAAAGCAAATTCCATGCTCAGGAAAGGGGAAATGCAAATGACTGAAAATTGAGGAAGCAAGAGGAATTTCAACAAATTCTTAAAAAAATAGCACAGTCTATGATGGATAATTTCAGGAACTAACACCATTAATTTATAAGAAAGTAGAATCTAAAAACTAGATAATAAAAACACCTGAGGAATATCTCCATTTTCTTTAAGGACAAGTTAAAACCTGATGCAAGGAGTCGTTTATATCACCACTAAGATATACAGCAACAGAAGTAGTTTTCCAAATAATACAATCCACATGAAGATTTCAAAGATTTAAATGGGATGACTTGAAGTGTGGTCAGATTTAATAGCGCGGTTTTGTAAGGAAACTCAGATAAGTACCTGCAAACAAACAACACAGCATTCTGTAGGTTCCCTATAAAAACAATTAAGATGGAGAAACATTTGGATGCAGCCAAGTGAAATACCAAATTTTATGTAAAGTTACTGCAGTGCAACACTGAGGAAGAATCTCCAATGTTATGAACTCAATGAATGTTACAAATTACTTGAATATAACAAAATTTGCCTGTAGATTCGTAAGGTACATCAGAGGGACTAATTTTTGTATCTAACCATGACAGTTCCCTGTTCTGAGTTATGTCTTAAATGAAAGAAATCCTCAAAGAGAATACCCATTACTCGATTTGCTTTACTGAATCAACAGTCTGAAAACCAAATTACTCCACTTTCATGAGCTTCAGGTACTAAAACAGTATTAGTTTTGGCCTCAGAAATCATTAATATCAGTGAATAACTGTTTACTGGGTGACCAAAGTGATGCGACTTGTCAGTTTAAGTGCACTATAACTAGCACCAAAACAGAATCCATGGTTTTTATCCATATTCACTTGTGTTCTGTGCTAGTTATATGGTGACAGAAATAGAGCACTTCAAAATAGCATGTTTCCATTTGCATCTTCCAACCTACAAGGCCTATTTTTCTACATTCCAATTTTTTTTCAGGGTATCTGAGGTGCCATCATTTCCCCCCCCCACCCAAGAAGCTTGACAGGTCTTCATTTAATACCATCAGGAACAGTCACTTGATAGAACACAGAACAACACAACTCTATGGAGAGAGAGAACCTAGAGGAAGGATTATAAAAGATCAGCTTATTCTAGATCATTGTGAAGTAAGAAAGATCTTTAATTCCATACATCATCTTATTTTGTGCTAGTTGAAAGGTCATATTTTGATTTCCACTTCTTCTATTTCAATGCTATAGAACAAAAGAATGAAAACAAAAAGAGTTTCAAAACGACAGGTTTTTTATTTATAAAACATTGAAACTACTAATTTCAGTTCATCAATTTTGATCTCCCTCAAATGACTTTGAAAGCTTTTTGAAAGAAATACTTAAAACAAACAAAATATTCATATGAAACTACAGCATTCCTCCAGCTTTATTTAATTTCAACACAACTGCCTGTTCCAACGATATAAGTTCCTCTGGTCTGCTCTTGAAAAAAAACTGATGGCCAGTTGGAAATTTCTGTGATTCATTCAGTGATATTTAGAAGTTCCTAGTCAGGAAACAACCCACTTTTATTTACGTGAAATCAGCTTCACCATAAGGCCCCTGACTTATGGTAAGCAACTAAGTAATGCAGCTAAATCACATGAATGCAGATTAGGTGGAAAATAAATTTATTTAGACAGAACTGAATCTAAACACATTTAAAAATGAACTTGACTTGGCAGGAAAAGTGCAGCTTTAAAAGAGACATGAAAATAAAAGAGGTAGAGAAAGAATGAAAGCATAGCTAGAAATGCAACATGCAGAGAACGGAACTGACTTACAAGGAAACAAAACCTACCAAGCTAAATAAAATGAGTGGCTATTCTATAAAACCACACTTTCAACCAGAAATTCCAGCCTTTTTGGCAAATGCAACTAAAAACTAAGAGTCAGTCTGCAGATGACAAAAAGATTATTATGCTGAAAATACAAGATTACATTTCCTTGGTTTCTTTGATACCAAAATATAAAAGCAGTATGTTTTTAATAAGTAATTTCTAAAAAGGGAAACGAAGCAGAAAATCAAAACTGATACTGTAGCTTATCCAGTTTAGTAAAATAAAACTTTTAATAAATATGAGACAAGAAATAAAACTGCATGGCTTATATTTTAAGGACTTTCAGAGGAATCCACAGAACAGAAAATTCTATGTTTTCTCCAAAAGTAAAATTTGTAACGGAAACAACTGAAAAAAGTATGAACAAAAAGTGAAAACAAGTATGTGAAATCTAGCTGGCTGTACTGAGAATATATCATATTGTAGAAAATCCGAGTTTTGAGTGCAAGTGATGCCTGATTTTCATCAATACTAAGGATGTTTCTACAAAGAAGATTTCTGTTTGCATGTGAAGGAGCTTTCATTTGACTGGCACTTCCAGGTGCTGTTTTAAAAAAACAAAAAAACACAACTATTAACTGGAAGTACAAGCCATAGAAAATGTCCAGCTCCTTACAAACATATTTTAAAATGAACAACATGCTGTAAGAGGTTATGTAGTGCTTTATTGCTTCCCATGCAAATGAACTCCAGATTTTTCTCAAATACAAATTCAGAAACAGTTTTCTGTGACATTCCTAAATTAGAGAAGATATTTTGACTAGAAACTGAAACACTAAAAAATAAGGAGGAAAAAGTTGTGCAGATGGAAGGCGAATTTGTATCACAGAAAAATCTCCAGCATACTGATATGATTAAGCATTCCTAATGAGCTAGAAATTCAGACTAGTCACACATGGTATTTTAGTTTCTCTAAACTTCCTCTGTGGATGAGGGAGATGCTTTCTGAAGGCAGTGCCTAATTTGGGAGCTGATCTTGTTCTACAGGGGGCAGACTCTTGCTCTCACTTTCTGCACTGACCACAGCCAGAAATAAGGAAGCTTAAAAACTAGCAGACTCCTTAACTTAATTCCACTTTAAACTGGTACATGTAAAGACTGGCAAGAGCTATTACTTTGAAGAATTCAATATTGTCCCAAGTACAGCACTATACTGAAATGTTTCAAGTTTAACAAAGGACCCATGCTAACAGTTAAAACAACAGAAGCCTTCCAACTAAGTGATCTCAAGATCATTAATCAGTGACAAGTTTCATCAAACGGTGACTAAAGGACAGTGCAACTATTTTCTTAATAAGAAACTAGTATTAGAAACTTTATATTTGAAAAATACTTATTTGCAGTTTACTGAATCCATTACAAACTTTACAAATGGTTTGTACAACATTACAATGCCTTACAAGTGATGGCAATGGAAATCACTTTATGGGAATTCTAGCACAAAAGTCTGTTCAAACTTTACAAAAGGATGCAAACTTGCAGAAAATCTCCTAAGTATGAAACGCTACACCAGTAAGAAATTACTACTGCAGAAATCCTTCAATGACACCTTCTGAAAGTGAAATTAAGGTGTACGAAGAAAAATTGTAAATGACTTCTATGCCAATATTTTCCTTTTTTTTTTTTAAATTAAATATATGTACATATAACAACTTTGAACAATTCCAATGAAAACACTTTTCTCAAATCACTTATTCTGAAATTTATGCAAACTTAAATGAGAGAAAATGCATTTATGTCAATATCTGATGAGCTTCTTGACCCAAAGAAGAGTTAAACCTATGGGAGACTAGTTACAAATTGGCCTGAGGAACAGAGAGGCAATGTCAGATGCCTGTGATAATTTTGCATATCCTCACCATCTCTGAACTTCTGCCTTACTGGAAAAATAAAGGACGTCTGAATAAAAACTAACCAATAAAATATTTTGCCTTTTTTTTTTTTTTTTTTTTTTTGTGGACTGATGTAGGCATCACACCTTGTTAAGAGAAATTATTTGTGCTATCTCCTTCAGTAAGAGAGAGAATAAAGGAAGATGGAGAAAAGCAAGAATAAATTAGAAAGAACAGAGTCAGATGTAGGAATTAATCTCAGAAGCTCCAGATCATATCTCTATTTGAGGATGAGAAGTAACAAAGAACAAATCGTGCCGAACCTCTGTAAGATTAGCTTAGGTAAATATCCCAGATAGCATCATTGGGTGGGCATGGATGCGAACTGAAACCGAGTTATAAACATGCATCCAGGAAAGGTGATGGCATTGACCTCTGATCTGTGGCAGTGGGATTGATCTCTGAAACAAGCCTGCTTAAATCCTGGTCTTACGTATAGGACCAGTATTTCAATAATAGTTTTGTCTTAAAGCTTTAAAAATATCTACAAACCTTAAGCATAAGCAGTACAGCTAAAACGACTTCAGAAATACAGGAAGCTAGATCTGGAATGCTTGAAGGAAGGAAACAATATTTCTTGGCCAGAAAAAATCATCCTCCTTCTGACTCAGTCACACTGTCTGAATAATAGAACAGTCACGTTAATGACTTTTAAAAAGATCTCTCCAGACCTCTGATCTCTCAACTGAAAGTAGCAAATCTTTCACTGAGAGAAAAGTCAGGCTTACCGCGATTTCCTTTTGTGCAATTTACATTTCTCTCTTCAAACTGTTGCACAAAATCTTCCACTGGGTTATGTTGAAAGTTTTCCCTTTTGAAAGGTAATCAAAATACTGTGCACAAACAAACACCATGACTTCGCACTCTCTCTCATGCCCTGCACTACTTAAGAGGAAGCATACAACTTCTTGATTCACCTAAATGTAGCTCTAAGTACAGACTAATGAACATCCAACACACATCTGGTTACTGAGTTTTGCTTCCAGCGGGGCTTATATGTTTATCATCATTTGCTCACACCCAAAATCTAAAGGGTTGAATGTGTGCAATTCTCTTAGGTTTTCCATTTACCTTTAACTGAGCAGACAGCAAATGTTCTTATTCTCTAAAGACAGAAAAATGCAACATCATCCCCAGCATGGACATTATGGTCCAAATTATATGTTGCGTGGCTACACCTGGCAGAACATGGGAGCTGTTTGATGTTTTTTTGTCTTGCTCAGTTGGCAGACAATAAAAATCTGATATATGAATTCCCCTATTCTCAGTTAATCTAATTGGGTTATTCACTCATTTTAAGTGCCAGCATTAACTGTTCAATGATCCATTTTTTGGAAAGAAGCTGCGAGAGGAAGTGGAACCTTAGCAAAGGAGGATCAACTGGGAGTTCTCAAAAGCAAAAAAATACAGAAGAAGAAAGTAAATGAGAAACAAAGGATGAAATGGAAAGAAAATAATAGAGACAACAGGGAAAAATAATAATAAAGAAGAGAGCAAGTCAAAAATCAGGTGGTTCTAAAACAGACTGTTTTTCAGTTCTTCATGACATTCAAAGATGTTTCCTATACATATCAGTAGTACATTTAAATATTATTATTTATTAACCTTCTTAAGTATTTCTACTCAGTTCACTGGCAATCCTGTAGTGAGAAAGGATATGGATAGTTCAGGGGCTGCCTACAAAGATAGAAACCAGCCTTCTCACGAGATGTGTTCAGTCCTAAGGCCTAATGCAGAAGGGCATTTTAATTTAAGTGCAAAACAGGTTTCAAACATGTTTACAGTGCTCTGGGCACCAAGTCAGGCAGTGAGTGCTTTTTACAACAGAAATACCTCCATGTCTGGAAAATGCAAGAGCAGAGATATAATATACGCTTGGCCTTCAGGGGCAAGTTAAGATAACTGTGTAATAAAGAATATCCATTCGTCTGCGATGTGAAGGCATGCAGGAAAAATTAGAATTACAATAAGTAGTTATTACTACTTATATATTATTAATATTACATTATTATTACTACTATTATCGTTAATAAAAGAGGAGTGCTGGCTTTGCAACATCTGTTGCAAAATCTTTCCTACCAGTCATGTCATTGGTACAACAATAATAGATTTTTTTAGTATTTGCTAGTGAATTCTTTTTGTGCTGACAACACAAGTCAGAGAATAGTCAACGCTGTCTAATAAAAGAGACAACAGTTCATTAAGCAACAAGAAGAAACTGAGCCAAGTATTTTAACATAACTGACTAGCAGGCATCTTTCAGGTGTTATCTATAAGGAAAGCTGTGAAGTTGCAGACAGATTTCATTTCAAACACACTGAGGTACTAAATGATAGACACATAAAAAGTTATATATTCTTTTTACAATTCTGAAATTAAATGTGTTCCAGCAACCAAATCATATCCAGATAGTGCAGAGAAACAAGGGTAAATGAAAGATTTCTCACTTCACATTCAGTTAAAAATATTCTTGACTTCAAAGTTTTGCTGATTATTAAAGTGAATGACAGCAAAAATAGGGTTCATCTTGTTTGTAAAGAAGGAAGGAGAGCAGTAATTGTCAAGGGGAGTATCTCTTGGTGCCTTTGATAGACTGGAAACTTCCACTGAAAGTATTAAAATGTAGCACTGCAAACAAATCTGGTGTTTGAATTAGAGTGAAATAATGTTTCACCAGAAAGTACAGTTGAGTACATACAATATTAGGGGGAAAATTGGTAGAAACAGAAAAGAGAAAAAAACATAATTTATATTAAAATTTTCATATATTGAAAATTTATATAAAAGTATAATCATCTCAGCCTATAAACAAGCAGTATTTACTCTGTACCTAGAAAGCAGGTGTGGGTAAAATCTAAATTTTTAGGATTAGATTAAGATCATCAGAAGTAGCTGATTATAAAGGATCTTTACAGTAATATCAATCCAATTTTTTATATATATGTACATGCATGTACGTGTGTCTGTGTATTTAAAAATAAATGAATGAAGATTAATCTGTAGACGCGTAGAGAGATCTAATATTTGTGAGGAAATATCTGAAACACCCTCAATAGGGGAACCATAATACATATATTGGGCTTTTCTTCCTTTAATCAGAACAAGGGAAACTGTAAATACTCAAAAACTCTCACAGACACACATCGATAAATATATCTTTCTTCAGTGGAATCTTATCATAAATTAACTCTCAAGATTTAATTTGGTTAAATCTCTAATCAGAAACTATAACAGTATTTTTGGTAAAAATAACTGAAATTAAATTGGATTTCTATAAATCAGCACTGAAATAACAAAGTGGGGAAAAATAATGTGTAATCTTTCCTGACTCTTTCACATAGGAGGTTCAACTTCCACAACATGCAAAGTATTTCTCAAGTCAGAACAACACATGTGTTTTCTTTAACTTACTCTGGAGAAAAAATAAAAAATTAAAGAAAATAATAATCAGTGAAAAACACAACAAAAACACCTTATATAAACAAACTCTGCCCCAAAAATGAAAGTAACCTAAGATGAAAAAGCAAAATCTACATAAAAAAGATAAAGTTGCCTGCTTTAAAAGTGCAAGAAGATGACAAATATTATTGATCTGCTTGGGTACTCAGTGGGAAGCATAGTTTTACTTTTGAGATTTGATTTTATTTGCAATAATGGTATATATCATAATGAAACTTACTAAAATGTACTTGAAAACCTTTGAAATTAAATTCTTTATTTTTGCTAGCACCTTCACTGTAAAAGCAGCTACAATACCCCACTAACTCTCCTACTGTAGTTAATATATGATTGTTTTAACAGTAGATGATGAAAACTAACAGAAAGCTTTTAAAATCTTCCACCTATAAAGTAAATAAACATTTGAACTTTTCTGATTGAGCTCTGAATTTCATCATGTTTAGTACAATATATCAGAAAGCTGAGAAATGTTATCAGCTCTCAGCACACAATCAACTTCTCTAAATCTTTGTTTGATCTCAGAAAAACTAAAGAGAAAAAAATTAAAGTTGTCATGGTTTAAAACCTTCCCAGTTACATCATCATCTTCATAGATTTAAACTCTTCTAATAAATTTAATATTTCAATCTTTAAAGCACTCTTTCTACAGATTCTAGAGGGTAGATAGGTAACAGATAATCCACCTGTGCTGGAGTTAGAAGAACTCTATTATTTTCTCCTGCACTTTTTTGCATTTGCTTTACTAAAAACACAAAACCATGCATTCAGTTTATCTATCAAAACCATCCAAATTATTCCAAATTCACCAATGCTGAATCCTTAAGCTTGACCTGAAAAGAACATATAAAGGTTGGAATAGTTTTATCAAATTTACTACGTGTGTATCACGCATCAGGAAAATGACTTTTCTCTAACATTATGGAACTTCTAGATTCCATATGTGAGGGTGAATTTAAACGGTGACCTTAGAATCATAGAACGGCATGGGTTGAAAAGGACCGCAATGATCACCTAGTTTCAACCCCTCTGCTATGTGCAGGGCTGCCAATCACTAGACCAGGCTGTCCAGAGATCACACTTAGAAAACACTGAGAGCTAGAGAAAGGTTGGAAAAGATGCAAATAAACATTATAAAGATGACCAAAAGCATGAAATTTTCAAAAATGTGTTTCTTTATCATGGCCTTCAGGAAGAATACATTGCATCTAAAATGAAAAAAAAAAAAAAAAAAAAAAAAAGAAAAAAAAAAAAGGAAAAAAAAAAGATTAGAAGCATTTCCTTTCAGTATTCGTCTTTACAGAATGATACACCAGAATTTCTTCTTTTATTAAAAATTACATCACAGAGTGCTGGACTACCGCTCAGCAGGGGCTTAATTCCTCTGCTTGTAATCACACACTAAAACCAACATGCAATAAGAAAACTAAACAACAGTGAAGACACTAAATTTGCAGTGTGAATTTATGTGGGCACTCTGCATGTGTTTGCCAAAATGACAGTTCTGAATGGTATCTTTTCTCTTCCTGCCTCCTTGTAATTATTATATTGACTTAGTAAATTCTGATTTTGCTGTTAGACCAGAAAATAGACTGGGTAGACCCTCCTGAGCCAGGATCTAGACTTGGAGCAATTTAACAAGCAAAGCAGCAGCACAGACTTGTGGAAATGAGGATAAAAGGTGCTCTAAAGGGCTTCAAGCGTACTAGGTTCTCTGGCACACTGGTAAAAGCAGGTCCAGACAAGTATCCTCTGTGATCATACAGATCAAAACCAAAGCCACACTGCCTAGAGAATTCATAAAAGTAACTGTTGAAAATATTAGTCCAACATTAAATTTGTTGATTATTTTCAGCTATGAATCATACTTTGTGTCTTTGCAAGGTGTAGAAGCGAGGAAAAAGAAGTGCATTACTCAGAGGTAAGATAAATTGATATTTCAACAGAATGTTATGGCTGCTACTGCAAAGTATAGACATTACTGTCAGAGAATTTGATGTTACTACGCAGCAGAACACCAAGAAATTCAGTTAAATTTCAAACTGTTTGCATGAAAAACTTCAATACCTGGCCTGCTTGCAACTTTAAACCACACGTGCACTACCACACTCTCAACAGCTTACTAATGAAAGAAAAGTCTCCCTACAAGTTATTACCTAGTTTAAGAGATGGATTATCATTTAATGTAAAAACAAAATAAAAGACACTCCCCACACATAGAATGAACTGTGTACAATAAGCAAAAAGCTTCTCTTTTTGTGATAAGTGCATTCATACAAAAAATAACACCCCAAGGACAAAGATCTGCTCCCTGCTAGTATATAGAAAAGAAATTAGAAATTGCTAAACATCACAATTTTGGGGATCATCTTCAGCTGGAACTACAACTACAGAAAACACCCAAAATCTGAAAAAGTACTAAATATATATATGTAATGCTGATTTGCTCCATGCACAAATAAGAAAATACCGCCTGCAAGATTTTAATGATGACACTAATAATGCAAAAGAGACAAAGATGAGAATTTAGATGAAAATATTAGCTCAGTTTTATTATCAGTGATTGTGAGAAGATTATGGAAGAAAGAGAAAGGAGATCTGAGTTTAGCAATAGTTAACTGAAACATGATTCATAACTGAACATGGACAAAAAGTAAAAAGAAAGAAGAGAAAGACATCATGGAACTAGAACTGGACTGCATGGTGCTTTTATGAACCATATTTGATCAAATATATCGCGTATCTCATCACTGCTGCTACCTAAGGAGTTAAAAATTTTGCTGGAAATGAGTTGACCCATTACAACTGAAATATTTGACCACATCCTAAGAAGCAATCAAACCAACCAATCCACCAAACACATTATCAGTAGAGCTGAAATCCAGTAATGTTCCTAACGATGACCCTCCACATGCAATAATTTTTTAATTAAAACATGCATGTACTTATTGAATACTACTGGGAACACATATGCCTAAAAGATAAGCAAGTAGTTAAATTTTTGCTGAATCTAGAAATTATGTAACAAGTTTATTTTTATCAGATGTATAACAAGAAGATAATGTAAGAGATATTCTTGAATTTGAAAGCTACACATGTGACTTTACTGACAGCCTGGCTTCCCTGACTTAAAAATTTCCAGATGTCACAGTTTATTAATGGAAAAATTACAAAGATAGACATATCCTTTATTTGATGAAAAGGAATGAATTAGGGGATAGAATAATACTTCCAAAAATTCTGTGACACAACACACTGCGCTAGAATAAGAGATTCATTTTTCTTTTAGCTATTAAATTGCATTGCTCATACATTGGCTTGTCTGATAGAGGCAATATTTTGTAATGGCTAGAGAAATGAGAGAGAAATTGCAACAGAATAGAAATGAGTTGTATTTCCTGATTATTCTCATCTTTCTATATAATTTTCAATAAGTGCAAACACTGTACCTTGATTTACTCACTAAGAAAACAAAAAATACTGGAATAAAATTTTGGCATCACTGTATACCAGAATGTGAGTGTCTGACAACAGATCATGTTGTGAAATCAAACATTTAGTAACCAGTAATATAGCACATGGATGTTTCAAATCCTAGCCCTAATTATAATTCCTTTTTAGTTGCACAATGCCACCAACAGAGCACAATAGAGCACTGTTTTGTGTAGAGCACGTGCTTGCTAGTATGTTTAAATGGGGACCTGATATCTGTTTTGGACATACTTCCCCAAGGAAATGAAGCTTAGTTGTGCAGGTAATTTGTTTATAGTGGTGTTCTCCAAATCTTAAAGACAGGAGTTTCCAGTAAATTCCAGCATAAATACTCAGGCAGAGGATGAAGCCCTCAATGAGAGAAAGAATTATTCACTTACGTAATGCCACTTGCAGTATTACTTCACAGAATTAAAGGCAAATTCAGGGTAGAAGGGAGCTCTGCAGGTGATCTAAGTTCAGCTCCCCACTCTAAGCAGTGCCTTCCAGTTCAGTACAACATACAGTCAATTTTTGAGCGTCACTGTGAACACAGATTCCAGAACCTCTCTGTAAAGTTGTTCCAGTCTTTGATGATTCTGGTATTTAATTTTTTTTAAAAAGACAGAGAAAAAAAATATGAATTAGAATTTCCCATGTTGAAACTTATATCCACTGCCTCTCATCCCACCTCCATTTTTGCTACAATTTCCACCAGGTACTGTCCAAGCTTTCTTCATGTGATCTCCTGACCAGTATAACTATACTAAAATATAGAAAGAGTGAAAAATGTAGTACTCCTTTCCATTCTATTCTGCTGTTGGAAAGTATAGGAAAAAAAGTGTTGGTTTTTTTGTTTGTTTGTTTTCTGTGCTTTGCCTTAAAAAAAAAAAAAAAAAAAAAAAAAACGATTCTGAAAACCCCTGTAACTTTCATCAAATAGTTTTCCCAAGAGCAACAAAGTCTCACTTTGTAAGTACCTATGCATTAAAAGATTTTTCAGCAGCAAGCAACTCCTAGACAGACTAAGGCACAAAGATGAATGACTGGAGACTGAAGCTAAGCAAAGTCTGACTGAAAATACTTAGAGTGAGTGCAATTAATCAATGCAACACCTCACTTAAGGGTATGCTGGATTCTCTGCAGAACATTTTAAATGAAAATTGAATGTCTTTTACAACAATATGGTCTAGCATAGCGATAAATTACTAGGCTGTAGAAAGATGTACACTAGATACAAAAATTTGACCTGTGTTTTAATTGGATGTCATACTAAATGTCAGAGTTGCTTTTTTCTGGCCCAAAGATTTTAGACTGTCCAAATAAATTATTTTCAACTTCTGCAAAACAGCAGTTCCAGTAAAATCTCATAAGATCCAGAGTAAGATTGTGAAGAAGTTCAGTTGGGATAAGCTCTGCGTGAATAGCTATACCCATATTATCTCATTTTCCATCACTACAAATATTAGAAGTTCTGGCTGCAAGATGACTCTCTGAGCTTCTATAGATCCTGGAGCAAAAAAACAAAATCAGAGAAGCCCAATAGCTGCTCTGCAGTAGTATTTACCAGGCACGGATGACAGCAGAAGACAGCATCTTCTCATTAGTTTGCTGCTCCTGCTATGGAAGGGAACAAGGATCCACAGTGTGCCTGCAGCTCCAGCAGGCTGTGTGAAAATCAGTTAGCAGTTCAGAAAAAAAGTTGATTTCCTTAGTAAAAGAGTTGGTGCTGAGTCCACCACATCATATAGATTAGCTCCAAACTGGTCCTGTGGGTGAAAGATAATTCCTGGTTTAAGAGGGGCTGTGTTCCTGTAAAATACATTCATCCTGACTCCTCTTTGAGAAAACGAGGTCATACATCTCAACACCTCACTATGGTTTTGTTCTAGTCATGGAAAGTGGGGACAGTGGGAGGATTTATTTCAAAACCACACTCCAGACCTGAACTATCATGTAGCTATTGCTCTCTAGTCCTAGACAGCTGGGCCCAGATGTAGTTGAAAGGCACAAGAACAATCTTCTTCCTTGATTTTCCTTGATCTCCACATCTCTGTACTTGCAATAGCATCTGTTATGTTTCTGTGATGTCATGGAGCACAGAGGCAAAAAAAAATTTTCACAGTACAAAAGCTATGAAGTTACTTACTATAAGGAAAGTCTTTAACACATAATTTGAGTAAATGTTCAAACATTTCAAAAGATTATTTCAGTTTCAATTTAAAATTAAAACAAAACAAAAAAAACAACAAAAAGAAAAAAACAACCAAAAAAACAATAGGATATAATTCCTTCCTCTCTCTTAAACTAACATGATTTGGAACACTATTTCTTCCCTGCCTCCCCCCAGAAGACAAACTCACAAGAATAAGTTTTCCAGTTGAAAAATTAAATATATTCCATTACTTCAAAAGGCCAAATACTGTCTTTACTGGAAGAAATTTGCCTCTCTCTAGACTGTCCTCCAAAATAAGGACAGAATGATTCATTTTTTGTTGCAGATTTCTGTCCAAAGCCAAGTCCACCAAATTACTAAAAGATCTGAGCAAGGAACTTAGTTGATCATGCTTATTCCTTTTATTCTTTTTTTTTGCAATTACTTTATCCAGTGTACTGTTAATATCCGCTAGAACTTCATTTTATACAATTTCCAGATGAATAATTTCCTTCTAATACCTTCTCCTCAATTTAAGACAATAAGTAGCTTTCTCTTATCTAGGAAGGTTTTCTGATTTATTTTTTTTTTAAAAAAAAAAAAAAAAAAAAAAAAAAAAAAATATTTTTGCATTTTCCATGCTTTTCATACAACAGTTGATAAAACTTCTGTTGTTATACAGAACATAGCTGTGTTCAGTTGACTAGCAGATAAGGTTGGACCAAATAGTTTTAAGGATCTGTTGTGACACCATATGTATGACATGCCATGCCATATAACTGCCCTTAATTGCACCTTCTTTAGAAAACCAAAGGTAGACTTGAAAGAAAGCTTCACTTAGTTGTTCTAATTATTGAATATCTCTGCTACTGAAATGTGTATCCTACTTATAACCTTATCTTGTCTTGTTTCCACTTTGAATAATTCAGTCTTTACTTTCTTCCCTGAAGTCTGAAGCTGATATCAAATGTTTTATAGGCTTCAGGAGACAAAAAGTCACCATCATCTGCCTGAGAATCTCAGCATTGTATGAGCGTCTCATGTCAATGGATGAGTTAAAAAGGGGACTGCCAGCAGGTCAAGGGAGGTGATGCACCCCCTCTACTCTTCCCTGGTGAGGCCACATTTAGACTACTATCTCCAGTTCTGGTCTCCTCCATTCAAAGAAGGTAGGGATCTCCTAGAATGAGTTCAGCAGAGGACCACAAGAATAACAAAGGTCCTCGAGCTTCTCCTGTATGAAGAAAGGCTGAGTAATCTGGATCTGTTCAGTCTGGGGAAAAGATTGAGAGGGGATCTGATAAATATGTATGAATATCTAAGTGGAAGAAGGAGGCAAATGTACGAGACTAGGTTCTTGTCAATGGTGTCTATGGTGTCATGGTCTAAAACTTGAACATAAGAAGTTCCAAACTAATATGCAGAAGAACTTATTTATGATAAGGGTGATGGAGCACTGGAGCAGGTTGCCCAGAGAGGTTGTGAAGTCTCCTTCTATGGAGATATTCAAGAATTGGCCTACCTGTGGGACCTGTTGTAGGGTACCTGCTTTAGCAGAGGTTTGAACTCAATGATCACATGAGGTCCCTTCCAACTCCTGTGATTCTGTGACATAACAATTGGCATCTTTCCTTACAAGGAAGTTGTTTTACTGCATTTTAGCTATTTGCATAGATCTTCTCTTCTGAAATTATGGGCAACGGCACTGGACACAGAACTACTTCAAAATTCACCTACTCTTCCAGGAATTTGTTTTTGGTTTTGTTTTTTTTTTTTGGAAGTGGGTTAGCTTTTTGGTTTTTTTTTTGGCGGGGGG
>NW_024884253.1:58889346-58905192 GCF_019232065.1 Centrocercus urophasianus
CCCCCCCCCCCCCCCCCCCCCCCCCCCCCCCCCCCCCCCCCAAGTGCAGCATTCTACTGAGATGACAGGCTAATTATCTACCAAGATTATAGACACTTCAGAGATGTTGCTACCCAGAAAAGTATTTTCCAAGAGAGATGAGTACGATATCCATTAAGACATGCTGTTCTCACAGTATTCAGGATCACTCTCTGCTAATGTTTTTAATTTTCTTACTTCTGCAAGACAAGTGCCTTATGAGTGATTACTTAGAATCTAACAAAAAAATTATTATTTTTTCCTTGAACAGAAATGATTTTATCAAAGCAAGACCAGTTTCATTTTCTTTCAAGAGGTCAGTGAAATGCTATTTTTGAGTATTCCCTCCTGACTTTTGCCCATTTGATCTTTCTTAGAGGCTGCAACTGTAGAATTCAAAACTCCAGTCACGCCAACCTTTCTAACAAGATTCAATAACAAGGTTGAATTTATGATTATAGACAAGCAATCATATTTCATCTCACGTAAAACTCAAGTATAACAAGAGAAAAAAGTCTTAACTAATTGTGCAAAATATCATGATTGTGCATTAAACAGGTACACATTCTCTATTCCTTACGTCCCTTCATAATTACAGAGCATTCAGCTTCTCACCATCACACTCAACCTTTCTTCCCCAGAGTTTCTATCGGTGTGCTCCACATAGAAAGTAGACAGTTTTATTATTTTTGCACATTTCTATTTTCTCTTCTTTAGCTTTTGGGCTTGACAAGATTTTTTAAAAGACTTTCTAAATGTTACTGCCTAACTTTTTTTGTTTTATTTTATTGTTACAGCAGTTTGATAATGAACTAACAGGTCTGAGAACTCTGCTTTAGAACTATAGCTTTAATACTTTAGTAACCACTAGTTTCCCTCATGCCAAGAGATGCTGAAAGGTCCAGTTACCTGAATATAAATGCTATTGTAGTTTCTAGAAAATTGCTTATTATCAGCTTGGAAGCAGTATGTTTTCAGCACTATGCACAGTCTCAGGAAAGCAATTTTTCATTGTTTGAGAATAATTTTAAGGGTACATAAGCATATTTCACATGCTACACACATTTTAATATTAATGTCTACCTGTCAGAAGTTTTCTGAAATCCATTTACTCTGACAACTTCTCATTCTCTTGTCAGTAAACTCAGCAAGAAGTTATACTCTCTACATCCAGCCTCAGAAGGACACATTTGGATCCAAAAATAATCATACAGAACTGAGGCAAATAGCTACTTTCTATATGACCCAGAAATAGATAAAATAAACAATTCTAAATGCTTATTTTAATTTCACACTTATTTCTAGTGTAAGTCATTATTTTGAATTAATTATTAAGAAGTAAAGCACTCTCATTTCCACAGTTCAAGGAAGTGACTTTACTATTAAGACTTTGCTTTCTTGAAAGTCATTCACTTTGTAGGATTTTTCTGCTGGACCTACTTCAGGACTTGTCTACAAAATGGCAACAGACAAGAGGTTTCACAAATCTGATTGGCAGCTCAATGCACAAGTGATACATAAGCTATGTAGATCATTCCGAAAGTAATGCCTCCTACTTATTTCCATGGAAAAAGCACAGTAACACTATTTGATAAAGCAAATTCTCAGCTACAAAACACTACTTTTCAACACAGTCATCACCATTAGGTATGCATTTGCACCAGAGATGAACAAGAGCCTGCATGCTGTGCCCGTATGTGTCTGCACCAGTGGAGGTGACCCACTGGCACTGTCACCACTGCTGAAGTGCATTCATTGTGCACCATTGTATCAGGCTGCCTTCTGCTGCCACCTGCGTTGCACAAAAAGGAAGTGTAATGTAATATTGGTGGGAAGGATAAACCTCTGCTACCATATCACCAACATCCACCTCTCACATTGTGGTGCAACATAATAAAACAGGAGCCGATACTTTTGAAGCAGCCCTCGCATTAGAGAAAATTAGATTAACTGCTACATTAAACCTGTATATAAAGACTGCACTATCCCTAGTTTAGATATTACTTCCTTCTCTCAGTAGTTACAAAAGTCATTACCTTCTCCACAGGGAAAAAAAAAATATATATATATAAATATATATATATATATATAAATAATATATATATAAGCTGCAGCACTATGATGAAATAAATCAGTTATTTGGTAGTGAAGAAAAAGGAAACAGAACACCTTGGAAAGACTCTATCATTTAGAAATAATTTGAATCTAAAATTAAAAGTCTAACTTGCCAATAATGCCAATGCCTTCAGAATTTTAATGTGTGAAAGATAAAACCATCTCTACAGTTTTCAATGTAACAAGAACTGCCATAGTTCAGCAGTTTCAGAATCACAATGTCACAGAACAACAGGAAGCTCAGGAGATCATATAGTAAGTACATCCTCTTGCTCAAAGGAGGGTCAAATCAATGTTATTTTCATTATTAAATCTTTGTTGTTCAGAAATACTTATTTGCTCTTGGAGTCACATTCAATCCAGCTCAGAAGTTGTAGCTCGCTGTTTCATTGTTATTGATCTTTAAGCCTGAAGAAGGATTTGGAAAGGAAACAGTAACAATAAATGCATACTGAATTATATAGGATTAAAATAAAATCAGCTCATCATTTTTAGTTGATGAGTAAATCTGTAGTTATTTCAGCCAATCAGTGTAACTCCACTGCTATTACTTCAGCTTTCTTAGCATACAGAAGGAAAACCAAAATTACTACTGTGGGTTACATTCAGAGAGTCACAGTACATCTGAGACAGGAAGACACTTCACAGATTGTCATCAAGCATAACCTCACTGCTCAAAGCAGAATCAATATGAGCAGGTTGCTTAAGGCCAGTAATATTTGTGCATACTTAAAAGAATGGAGTTAGATTTCTCTAGTTTGGTCACTATTACTGTGAAATGGAATTTTTTGCATTCCAGTTAGGGCCCATGGCTTCCAATTCTGCCACTGGCACCATCCTCTTTTTTTCTTGCCCTCAGCAGGTATTCATAACATTGATGTGATCCCTTTGATTCTTCTCCAGGCTAAGAAGTCCTAGTTTTCTCAGCTTCTCCTTATATGAGGCATGCCCTATTTCCTCTATTGTCTTTCTGGCCTTCCACAAGACTCACAGCAATATGTCCCTGTTTTTCTTCTACCAGGCAGTCTAGAACTGGACACACCACTCTAGAATCACTTTCACAGAGGCAGGGGGGAACTCATCCGTGCACTGTGAACATAGTTCCCATTTATTATGGCTCCAGATATTTGAATATTTCTATCTAAAACACTATATAAACATAAGGTATGTAGTTTGTAACCTCCAACCAGAATCTGAAGGCTTTTATCCCTGAAGGAAGTATGTTTTCAAACTTTTAAGCCATGAATTGTTAATAATCAACATCCTCCTTCAAGAGAATGAATATATAAACTAAAAAATAACCCCACAAAATAATAAATATTGCCAAACATCAATATTTTAATTTTGCTCAATTTTATCTACTTATAGCTATTTTTATAAACAGTCCAATATTCTCTTCTGATCTGCATGTTGTGTCATACTTTTATAGTGTCAAACATTATAAGCTTCACAATCAAAGAAAATAGAGATACTGTCATAAAAAAAATCTGGGGTCTCATAAGTGTTTGGTTATACATACTCAAATCAGAGTGCAGGATCTAGAAATTAGCATCCCAAGGTAAGTATCTTCAAAATACTTTCTCTGAACTTGCTTAAAGAAAGCTTAGAAAACATTACAATCATTTTTAATGTATGAAATATTAGATCTTGTATTTCTAGACTGTATGGAATTCTAATATCTAGAAGATTTTTGGTACGTGTAGAGATTTCCTTATGATGTCATGACTCCTTCTGCTGCATCTCTTATTAAATTAGTGAACAGTGTGATCATAAAATTTAAAATTAAGGTAGTAAAGAATCACAATATTTATTTTGATAAATATTTTTCTGAAGTTCTGATGATTCTATGTAATTAATCCCTAAATTTTATAATACTCTTCTGCTTCGAATATTTTTCAAAAGGTTTCCCTTGCTAAATAAAAACATTCTTCCAGTCACTTGTTCCATTGAGGCAGATAATTGACTGCCTTCTCCTGAACCAACTCAAAAGAACACACAATCTTCTACATGGGCATAAGTTCAGACAACTCAAATCTTTCATCTTATGCTGAATAAAACATAAAGCTGACAAGATCAGTCACATACATATCTTCAGGAGATACACTTTATCCCACCATATATTGCCTAAAATCACTAAAGCATGCCCTAAAGCATAATAAATAAAGCAGGCATTTTCTGGCTGTCCTTAATATGTGTTTATATTGTAGAAGGAAACTTGAAGGAGCACAGGGAGTTAAAACACAGTGCTAAATGAAATTAGGTATCCCAGTATCTAAAAATTAAATATAGCAAAATGCAACTTGTAGAAGCTAGGCCCCAGAAATGTGCCCTTAGCTTCTTTATATCATCAACTGAAAAGGAGGTGGTGCAAAGCGCTTAAAAAATGTGTTCTATGCAGGCCATTCCAAATGTAATCCTCCTATTTATTTCCTTGGAAACACTATTTGATAAAGCAAATTCTCAGCTACAAAACACTATTTTTCAGCAAAGTCATAGCCATTTTATATGGATATTCACCAGCAACAAACAAGACCTCTACATTTAGTGGTGTGGCAGCTGTGTGTGGCCATCTGGAACACAGCTTGACTTTCACATTGTTATCACCACTGCCACCACTTCTGCATGCTCACACCCACTGCTTGTTCTCCAGAAGCATTCAGCAAGTGTTGATCCATGTCAGTGGGTGCCATTTTCTTCACGTGGAGGAATTCAATGTCATATCTTTGCTCCATCCACTTTTCCATGTCAGATGCCATTCTGTCAGTCTGCCCCTCTGCTGCTATCAGTCACAAGGCAACAAAATGTAGCAGGATGTTGGTGGGAAGGTTCAACCTCTGCTGCTATACCACCATCTGCTTGTGATGTTGTAGGTCAGCACAATAAAATAGGATTATTTGCTTTCAGAGCAGCTCTTGTATGTGTTTAGCCATATGCTAAACTGGGCATATCTGTACCTCACTGCAAAGCAATGCTTCTAAAAGCTGTGTGTGACCAGAAAAAACAGAGCTTGTAAAGCACAGCGACTTTACAGTCAACTGCTTATGGCACCCAGGTGAGATTTTGACTTCTATAGGAGTAACTGTAAAACATCAGTTTTCTGTGCTATGACTGCATTATTCCAGTAGCCCTAAGTACCAGCACCTCCTTACCATTTCATCTACTGCAAATGTCTTGAAGACAGTGTCTTTTAATAGCAGAAGACGACCTTATTCAGTAATAGCAATCTACATTAGCTCAAGCGGGTCTCGGTAGCAGTCACAAAAGCAGGTTCATACATACCCAGCAAAAGGAGCCAACTAAGACAAAATGGAACTAACTTGTCTATTTTGGCATTTGTAAAAGCAGGCAAAAACTCCATGAAGAGGACTTTTTTTTTTTTTTCCAATCAGTGTTCTGATCTTCAGTGTGCAATCCTGGCTTAAATCCTCTGTAGAAGCATAAAACTTACACTGTACTGAGCCTATAAAGCTGTTAAAACATCTTTGAAGAGATTTCTCCAGATGGCTATTAGATTGCAGAGCAGGAAGAAAAAAGGGATTTGGCTAATAACTTTTCATTTTGTTCATTACAGCCACTTCCACAACAGCCAATTGTGATTGTAAAATTAGAACTGGTATTTTATGTATGGCGATTAAGTAGAACAAGCAGTTGCAGCATGATGAAAGAAAGACATGGTTTCCAAAATACCTGGCAAGTACTCATACTCTCATACTCTGAAAGCAATGTTGGTTTTTTTTTCCAGAATAATGGGAGATGGACTCAGTAGCACTTTAGCTCACTGTACAAGATACAGGGAGTTAAGTGCCTTAGGATGGGCCTCAAGAATAGCTGGCATGCTAGGGATGGAGGTGGTTAAAGCCAGAGCAATGAGCCATTCCAAGAGGAATGCATCTGAAATCCACCCTCCACAGCGCTTAGGCAACAGGCTTTGTAACTTCATTCTCTTAGGGACCTTAGTGTGTTCTCAAAATGCCCACAATTCACTGTACTTCACCCTTCTCAAGTAAACCTGGAATATGGTTATGCTTATTTTTCCATTCTAATACTGATTAAAGAACCCGAAGAGAAGTGGAAATTCATCCCTTCTCTTTGCTGACACAGATAGTCACATATAGCATAGTTTTGTCAATAAACACCAAATAAGAAGCCAACAAAATGCCATTTTCAATCCCCAGACATTATTTCCACCAGGCTAAGAGCTTAGGTAGGACACTTAAGGATAGTACTCCATACTTTTTATATTCTTGGCAAGGCAGAAGTTCCTCCACAGAAGTCCAACAGCGAAGGAAGTGAAAAAACAATAATCATGATGACAATTCAGAGAAGTGACATCTGTTTGGATCTCACTTCAAATTTTTGAATAATGACTGTAGAAATTATGGTCTGAAATACTGGCTCGAGCAATATTAGCTGGGATCACATTCCTTCTGACAGAGCCAAGCAAGCTGTGGAGGTCACTTCCTCTCTTCAGAAATGTGCGAACTCTGATAACAAGTTTATGAGATGAATGCTGGAACTGTGCATCAAGACTTGTGTATATATTGGAGGTTTGCAAAACTAATTTTGTATGTGGCACATCTGATGCTCTGTGGAATTTGTGATCCACATTTCATTTTTCACCTAGGGAGCTGAGACGATAATGGGTGGGTGAAGTTTTCCTTCTGGGAACGCCTCAGAAATTTGGACTTTTAGGCAACAAATTTGGGCAGGATTTATACAGTCCCTTGGACATGCAGCTAAGACTTTCAGAATAACACTGTCAGTTCAAATATCCTCAGTCAACATGAATCATCAGATTTACCACAGAATAGTTTTTCCCCTTTATAGCTACACTAACGACTATTATAGTATTATGTATGAACTCATTTGTGGTTGGAAATGCAAGGTGTCTTTGCAAGGCGAAATATATATTTTAACACCATCTGCAAAGCAATAGACATTTGAGCAACAATACTTAAAGTTTTCTTTTCCGGTTCACATAACCAGTTGAGCCACTGAACTCACTATGAAATTATGCCCTGATGGTTCATCTGCAGGAGCAAGCGTGAACTTTTAGATACAAAAGCAAATGATTGCAAATGCTTATTGCTCAAAGGAACAGACTGCAAGCCATGACTAATTGGCAACTTGATGCTTTTTAGTCCTCCTAGCAGTGCCTGTAGTAAGGGGAAACTAAAAAGAATAAGGCTAAATGCAAGAAAAAACCACAGAATATTTGTGTAAAGATTGTTAGGGAGCTTGTCTAATGTCCTAATTATTCGAACAATAATTCAAAAAGCATCAAAAAACAAACAACCTTCCTTTAAGAAGAATGTAAGTAGGAGAACCATAAATCACTTATGGTCTAACCATCAGAGAGGTGAATAGGAGACATGTCAAAGTAGCAAAAGCACATTTGTAATGAGGGAAGACTTATGCCATAATTGAAGGTATGTCCCACGCAACCCTTGAGTACAACCTCTGCATAAAAATGAATGTGATAATTGCAGTTGTAAAAAGAAGAGTAGCTTGAGGTCTTAATCAGTAAAGGTGGATGTGTCAGGAAGGGAAAGTCAGGACCTCATGGTTGCACCTTTCTGTCTTTTGCTCTAAAAATAGGAAAAAAAGTTTCTGCATTTTCTCTTTTCTTCCCAAGATACAAACATCAAAGACATGAGTTTATCACATTGTCAGCAAGACTTCAAAAAGCAGGGACAAAATCACATTGGTCAGAAGAGTTTTTACATTGTCAACCCAAATAACTCTTCATTGATGTCAATGTTATCATCATTAATCATTACCAGATTTGGTGACTTGCAGCATTACTGAATTTTAGTAGCTAAGATGCAGCTGTTTTAAAAGACTGCATGAAAGTTACTGGTTAAAAAATCATCTTAAAATTTGCTTGTAGACAAATTTCTTCCAAAGTACAAGTCAGTAGAATATAGAATCACAGAATGGCCATGGTTGGAAAAGACCTCAAGGATCATGAATCTCCAACACCCCTGACATATGCAGGGCCACCAACCTCCCCATTTAATAGTAGGCCAGGCTGCCCAGGGCCCCATCCAACCTGGCCTTGAACACCTCCAGGGATGGGGCATCCACAACATCTCTGGGCAGCCTGTTCCATCACCTCACCACTCTCTCTGTAAAGAACTTCTGATCATGTAAAGTGCTCTGATCATGTGAGAATTCGGAACTCCAGCATCAATATCCACAAATAAACATACAGGCCTGTATACAAGAGCAAGCTATTGGATCCATTCTTCTCTTTCTGATTTGCAAATCAGATTTTTTTTCTTCTCATAAACAAGTAGAATAACGGAGGGGGAAGGTGAAGAACCAAAACAACTGGAAAGCAAAAATCACAGGAAAAAAAAAATATTTCCAAAGCAGCTGCATATGAAGCACTGAGAAAGGCAATACAGCCACATTTCTGAGAGTTAATTCTGATACAGTGCAAGAAAAGCAACTACATTTATCTGAAACATAACACTGCCCAATCAGCAGTAGACTGAGCCATCAAAAGGAATTAAGACAGTTTTAAATAATTCTAAATACATATGCATGTACACATACACACACAGCTGTGTGAATTAGCACCAATCTTAGTCTTCTTACCTTTCTTCATTTGCTTTTCACTTTGCTAACAAGAGCTAAATATAATACTGATAATCACTACTGCTTGCTCAGTCACTGATTTGCTCAGTTGGATTTAGAGCCTTCAAATCAGAATCAATAAAAAACTGCTTACCTAAACAAGTCTTGGGATTGATTGTTTAAATTAAACAATAGATGTTTAGGAAAATAATTTACTTAGCATGATTATACCTTTATAGCAAATATATAAGAAAATATTATGAATGATGCAAACCTGTCCCACTTTGCCAGAACTAACCTTTTCCCTGAAACTGCAGATATTCTTAAAGAGAATAACGGATCCATTTTAGGAGTTTGTTTACAAATGCAAAACCCCAGCATCCAGATTTGGTTTCTAATAGCAGACTGTTTCAAATTGAGACTGTCACAACTCTTTTACAAGCTCTTTTTTTCTAAATGGTTACGACAAAGAACATTCTTGCTCTGTTCTAACGAACAAATTAAATCTTTCTTTATGTCAACATGGCAAAGTTTGATAACGAGCACAGCTCCCAAGCACTTCTTCATGTGATAATTTAGACCGCTCGATTGGAGATCTTTCACTCCCCAGCCATATATTTTCTTGCTTCATCATTTGAATTTCGAAGGATTTGAACAAATTCAGAAGCTGTGCCATTAATCTTCTTACTTTCGGGAAGCAAGCTGACATAATGAATCCACCCCTTGATACATACTGTGCCCTCACAGCAGCTTAATTATAAGTAGCCAGAGAACTTCCCCAGCCTAGGGTTGAATCATAAAGTAAACAAAGCTCTTAGTGGTTATAATGTCAATCCTTCTGTAGCTTATTAATCAGCCTGTGATATGCTGTACATCAAATAACATATAGTCTAAAGGACCTGAGCAAAATACAGGAAGATGAGAATGAGAAGTCGCTGAAGAAATGCTTTTCTTTGTCTTTGAGAATTAAAAATGGAACATAGCAATTTACAGAACTCAGAAACCTCAGGCTACTCATTTTGTAACAATGAATAACACCTAGGCAACACAAGAAATCAAAATAAATCTGGATTTGGAACTCCAGTTAGGAATTACAACACAGATAGTAAGGAGGAGCTTTTCAAAGACAGTTAACAAAGATATAATGTCTTCAGGGAAGAAAAAAACAGAACACTTAGAATCAGTTAAAGTTTCTACAGTTACAAGTTTTGAATTTGAAAAGAATATAAAAAATGCTTTATTAAAAGTCCATGCTGAAGAGCTGTGTAATATATTCCTATTATCAGTGTAACCCTGGGACCAAACCTTCCTATTCCAACTTTGGATTACTTCAGCACCAAATTTATATGCTGAGATGGGGGGAGGAGGGGGGCTTTTAAGATGGCATGATCATATCTATTTTTCCTAATTACAAGATTCCAGTTTTGGTATCTGTGATAAGTATAGCTAAAGGAAATAAACGCATTTCAAAATCACAATAGTTTCAGTTAAAACATAAGTATTCCTTGTTTTATAGGCCTCATTTATTGCTAGTTGGGTTAAAATTTAGCTGATGTTGGGCAAAAGCAAACAGCAGGATGTAAAATGTCTCAGGAAGTGCTGTAAAGGTATAGAACACTGAGGATACCAAGAATTAAAACTGGTGCCATACTCATCGTAATGCAGGTGAATTATACATCAGGAGCTCTACACTGCACTTGTGAACTCAAGCTCTTCAAACAGTTTCTATTATAAGAGGATTTGTACTTTAGATGTTACTTTTCCATAAACATATGAGCATTTTATTATTTCTTCAATGGAACATAATTAAGCTTTTCCTGTTTTTAAGGGCCAATAAATATTTCAATTTCAAAATTATGTGAAGCCACTCTTCAGTGGAATTTCTTGGTTTATGACTTTGTTCTTCAATCTATACCCAGGAATCGCTGTTGCTGTGTTTGTATGATTTATGCTACCTCTCAAAATAAGTAATTAAATAACTGCTGCCATGCAACAGCATTCAGGAGAAAGTAGGTTAATTTGCCACGTGACAAAGATTTCCTTGTCTTAGAATAGTAACAAGAAAAAAAAAAAAAAAGAAGTAAAAGAGAATGAAAGGAAAATACATATTTAAGATTGTGGGCATAACAGTACGAAGTAAATGTTACCACACAAATTCTGACTTGACATGGCAAAAGCACTGAAAGCAATCCCGGGTTTTCCCGGGTAGCTACTAAGAAACAAGCCAACAAGCTCACAACAACTCACCCAAAGCTACCTTCCAGAACCAAAGCAGTCACTAAGCATAGTGCATATGAAAATTACCAGCTCACGCTTTACAAAAATTCTAGGTTTGGTGAAAATTATCAGAAGGGCCATATGTCATAGGGGATCTGCGGTGACAGAAGCTGGAAACTAAGTTTCTGGAATATTTGAAATGTTGCAACAATACAATTCTTGAATTAAATTAATATTGATGGTCAAGAAACTACTAAAAAGTGTCCCAGTTAAGGTAAGTAATACAATTTATTGGTAAAATAAGTTATTATTATAACTTGCAAAGCAGAAGAATCATATACAGATGAGCAACCAATTAGGATTCAATCTCCCTAGCTTTCAGATAAGAAATATACAAACAAGATTTGGATAAAGTCAGACAGAAAAATGCAAAGATGAGTTAAAATTTTAAGTTGCCACTGCCCAGAAATTATAATAATCCTCCCACTCAACAATGAGAGACTAAGCCAGGTTTGTAGGTCACAATGTAATAAAAGCAATAGGATTAAAGAATCAAAAGGTGACAGGGTTGACTGAACTGAGAACAGAGTCAAAGATTATCATTAATAGGATGCTGGTATCACCCAGGTACATGCCAACAAATCATATGTTATTTCCCAGAGGAATCTCATGTCAACAAGAGACATGAGAATCAGCTATGAACTAGAAGAAAATTTAGCAGAAATACTATCCAGTGTGTTAGAACATACAGGAACAGATATTGGACAAAAAATTTTAAAAGCATCATAAAAACAAAATAGATCTGAACAATGAATCAGCGTATATCACTAAAGTACGGGTGCCAAAACATGAACTCGTTTTCCCAAGAAGCAAATCTTTCTGTCTGTCCATTGTATTAGGGCAGGAAGAAGTGGGGGAAGAGATGTAACCAAAGCCAAGTACCTACTATCAGAACCACCTCCAGAAAAAGCAGCAGCAAGCAGAAATAAACCAAGATTGAGGAGACATGAAAGAAAACAATTTTGTTGAAACTGGAAGAAACTGCTGCAGTAGCTGTAGGGGACAATACTGAAACATTCCTGTAATTGAACAAGATGCTACCAGGTGGGTCCATGCTAGCTGTGGAAGTTGAAGGAGAAAAGATTTCAACTGTAACTGGAAACAAAGAAAACTAAACAGAAGACTAATGATGAGACAAGACTTTGATAAAACTTAAGTGGGTAAAAAAAATCCACACATTGTAATCATATATTATTATAGAACACATTGCATATTGTAAACATATTACCTCATCATTTAATTGAGCACCATTAAAACATAAGATTTTATGTTTGGAAAAACATCAATTTTTTTTGTTGAGTTGGGGGCATGTGTTCATTTTTAGTGTTCTTTTTTCTTTCTTCTTCTTCAAGAGGCTGTATAGATTCAATAAAGAGTAAAGGGAGGAGAGGGAATAGCTGATGTGCTCAGAATCAAGTGTTTTCCCAAACCCAGAGAATACTTAGTGGTACAGAGACACCCATGCCTTTCCAGTGCCATCACTGGAGACCCTAGGACTAGAGCTGCTCCACAGGAGCAACTGTGAGCCCAGACACTGGCAGAACATCAGCCCACATTAGTCTCATGCTGCTTCCTCTGATTTTTCAGAAATTTTTTGTTTAGCTCTATCATGAAAGATACCATTGAAAATAACTCCGAAAGTGTTTGAATAGGAAGTGGTAAATATTCCCCAGCTGCTAGCAGCTGGCAGTAAGGATTTTGTGGCAAACCTGCAATGCAGATGAAGCATTTCCAGACCCATGGAGAAACATAAGAAATGCTTCGCTGCTGCAGTTCTAGGCACAGCTGTCTAGTAACCATCAAAGACTTACAGAATCTGCTGATATTAACATGGAAATCTGGGAAGATGGCAAATGATACTACCATCACTCATTTGTATAACCTGAAAAACTTAACTTCATTACACTGCAGTTATTTTATTAAAATATCTGCTGTGCAGTACATGAATAAAAGAACTGTCCAGAACTTTTTGTTGAATTGACATTTAAGACAGCCTATTTTTTTCCTCATGTTTTCTATTTTTCCCCAATTCAAAACTGAACACAGGACAAAGAAATAAAGTAAACAAAATAAAATAGTAATACGAGATGCATGTATTTTATGTTATTTAGAAATAACGCATGGTTCAGGCTTCACCAAATAAGCTAAATGTGAATGCCTTAAACCAAGAATCATTTTAGAAGAAAGGAAAAGGTAAGTGAACTGATTTTGTTGCTCCAGAAACAGATTTTCAGCAAATATAAGTAGCTAACATCTTTTTTATCCAGACTTTGGTACAGGAAAATATGCTAGTCTTCTAGATTGAAAGTGCAGTATATGACTATCGCCAAATTTAAATCTTACATAGCTATCTTCTAACATTATTTCAGTTCTAACATGGTTTCAGTCAAAACAGATTTAAAAAATACATATTAATGCTCCATAATTAAATTATTTGCAGTTTTTAAACTTCCTCTCTGTTCCTTAGGTCATCACGCATTCAGTTCACATTACTGATCCAACGCTAAACAAAAGGGAATTAGCTGATATGGAAAAACATCTAAGAACAAAAATAATAGAAAATATATTTTCCCCTTCAGAACATGCAGATCAGAGTTAGACCAAACATGCAGATTCACTGTTTGATAGCTCTGACCTCACACTCTAGAACTTTCTTGAAATACTTTAGTTTACATTTTATGTAATGAACTGATCTTGCTGACTTCAGATCAAAGGTAAACCAGAGCGCATATTGCCACTTGTTGCTTTATCCAGCAGTAGAAATACAAGACAAACAAGATGAAAAAGAACAGCTAATCATATTTAAATTAAGTGTATACTGGATGGCAGCCAATCTCAAACAAAGAAAGCCAGCTTAAGCCACTTCCTCTTGCTGTAAATGACTTTCGTACATTTAAGTAGAAGACAAAAAGAAGATGAAGGAAAGTCCTAGCAGATCTGATGGTGCATCTGGTACAGAGGATGCATATCTTTTACCATACTTCAGCCTGGAAAATTTCCAAAACTTTCAATTTAAACTTTGTGGATCAAATTTCTGTAATTAACAAAGATCTAATGCTGTTATCGCCATTGGAGTACAACTGAAGCACTAAAAATAAGGGTCAGTGATTTTACCACAAAGAGAGAACTTTCACCACAAAGTTGATTGTACTGCTCTTTGCTCATCTCTACAGATGCACTGCAACATTCATTTCCCTAAGTTAAATGATAGATATCAAGTGGGATCAAGTGCACCTTCAGCAAGTATGCAGACAAAACTAAGCTGAATGGCACAGCTGACACAATAGATTGAAGGGATGCAATCCACATGGAACTGGACAGACATGAGAAGTGAGCCCATAAGAACAAAATGAGGTTCAGTAAGGCCAAGCGCCAAGCATTGTATGTGTGTCGGACCAATCCCCAAGATAAGTGTGCAGACTGAGAGAAGAAATCATTGAGAACAGCCTTGCAGAGAAGGACTTAGAGGCCCTGATGCACAAAGAAAAGAAAGTGGACACAGACTGCAGATTGCACTTGCAACCCAGGAAGCCATCTTCACCCTGGGCTGCTTCAAAAGAGAGATGGCCAGCAGGATGAGGGTGCTGACTATTCCCCTCAGCTCTCACAAGGCTCCATCTAGAATGCTGTATCCAGGCCTGGGGCCCCCAGTACAAGGAGGATGCAAAGGAGGTCTAGAGGAAGGTCATGAAGATTATCAGAGGGCTGGAGTACCTCTCATATGAAGAAAGGCTGAGGCATCTGGGCATACTTAGCCTAGGTAAGAGAAAGGTCCAGAAAGATCCCATTGTGGCCTTCCTGTACTTGAAAGAAGCTCGTAATTAGGAGGGACGCTGATTTTTACATGGGTAGACAGTGATAAGAAAAGGATGGGATTATTCAAAACTAGAAGAGGGAAGATTTAGATTAGATATTAAGAGGAAATTTTTTTTACTCAGGATAGCAAGGTGCTGGAACATGTTGCCCAGAGAAGCTGTGGATGCCTCATCCCTGAAGGCATTCAAGGCCAGGCCATACAGGATCCTAAGTAACATGATCTAGTGGGTAGCAACCCTGCCCTTGGCAGAGGGTTGGACCTACATGATCTTTAAAAGATCCTTTCAACCTCAGCAATTCTGATAAACAACTAACTTTCTAAGCCTGAATCTGTTCTACCATGCTTATGTGCGCACGCATGCTACCCACAGAGACACAGTCTAATTAGGAGGCATGATCCCACTGATCTAACTCCCCATGCATTTTCTGCCCCAGCAGCAATTGCACAGCTTCAGGAAGGCCACATCAATAACAGCAAAGTTCCTGCTGGCAGCTTGTATCAAGAGGAGATTCGCAGAACTAAAAGGTCTCTCTACTTCCAAACGCAGAAAATTCTTTCTCAGATGAGGAGAAACTTATGAAACTATCTGAAGGTCAGTCCTGCTGCGTTCTGTTCTTGTTCAGGAGCTCCCATGCATTTCTATGATGAAGAGAGTGAAACATCTGTGCACACAGCTAAATCACAAAAGTGGGACTAGAATGTCATCAGGTTTGCACCTTACATAATAAGATCTCAAGAGGTATTTTCCCTAGCATGCTTTGTGTGTTAAAAGTACAACAGCAGCAAAGAAAGTCTACAAAATCCCTAAATCTCAGGAGATTGGATAAGAAAGGAAGGAGAAAATAAACACAAACTGTGGGTTGAGAAGCCAAAAGCTCTAGTGTTGTGGTGCATTGGGTCATATTCCAATGGGAGACAGGCCTGTTCAAATGGGACTGCCTGTGTCTCATAGATAGAAGGAGCTAATCTTCTTATCCAAAGACTACTTTAAAGGCCCTTTTCATTGCTCAGGCTAATAATACATGGAAATTGTGCAG
>NW_024884253.1:58905292-58957030 GCF_019232065.1 Centrocercus urophasianus
CCCCCCCCAATGTTTATGAGGCCATACCATATCAGAGTTCCAAGTAACACACCTGAGGATTTAGAAAGTGAGATGAAATCTGACCCAATGGTCAGTGTAGAAGCTTCCAGGTTGAATTATGTTATGAAGATGTTAAAAACACTGGTAATAGCCTGTATTAACATGCAGTTTGATGAGGAACAGGGACAGCTAGTAAAGTGCATCTTACACTTCTACACACACATACACACACATACACACACACACACACATACACACACACACACACATACACACACACACACCAAATCCTGCTTCATAGCCTAGTGCATTTTATTTCACTGCATTTTCTTTCCACTTCTTTTTAAACTGCCTTCTCAATGTTATCAATCACATCTCCATAATAGCAGCTGGGCAAAAAGAAATGCAGGTCATAGCTGGCTAGAAGTTATCTCCATGCTCATGTCACAGCCTCTCTTTCATTCAATTGAATCTCTCTCCCTAACAGCTCAGTTAGGCAGAAATATATAGAGGCTAATAATCTTTGGGAAACCTTTTATTAAAACCTGGTTGCAATTGGGCAGCAGTCAGAAATTAGAAGTGACAGTGAAATCAACAGCAGTCTTGTTTCAGTAGGAAACCTAGGATTAGAAGCAGAGATTTTCTTTAATACCAGTAGTCTTTCTGGTAATTCAGACATAGGATCATGAATGCTTACAGATCTACAGGATAATGAAACAAATCTCAGAACAGGCTCTGTAATACTCCACAACATTCAGTTAGAGAAATTAAAGGAGTTTTTCTAATAAACGAACCTCCCATATGTTAATATGGGAGACTTATTTGCCAGAAGTCAAGCACACAAAGCAAGCTATACATTGCAATTAAGAGTATCTACAGTTTTCTTTAAAAACATTCCAACATGAGACACTGAATCCGAACCATGGTTTGTTCCGTGAATGCCATTATGATTCAATCACTGAGCCTGTAGCAGTTGCTTGTCTGGAAGCCAGCAGTTACAAATAGAGTACATTAACTGTGTGGAAGGAGGATACCTGAAGGAAGCAGTAAGAGTTATACTTTGTATCTGGAAGAGGCTTACTTCCTGACCTGAGAGAAATAATAGAAGTAGATTACAAATAAAAGTAAATATTACAATAGAGGAAAAAAGTCCTCAAAATGGAGGGGGTTCCACAGATCCAGAGAGATGACCCACTTGGTCAAAATCCTCATCCTGGATAAAAGTGACAATGGGTAATAAAAATAGGTGAAGCAATCAATACAAACTGGACTCTTTTGGTAGAACAAGAAATTTATATGGAAACATGAACAGCAGATAGCCTGAAATAGAAGAGAGCTTGAATTGTGAACTACCTTCTTTTTGTACAACCTGGACACTATCAGGAGTGTATTCTTCAGCATGTAAAATAAAAATATGTAATTGCTCATTTTCATTTTACTGCAGATACAGTTAATGATTCCTTTTCTCATTGCTTAATGGCTTCAAGTACGCAGTGAAAGGGAATGTGGATAAGACAAATACTGAAGAATTTGCTATTGAAGTATTGCCCCTTCAACAAAACAAACGCATCACTTACGCTGCCACGCCTTTATGACCCATTGCCAGACAGAGTACTATTAACACTTTATAATCAGAATACCAAATGCTCAGATTAATTACATACTGCAGATCAGAGCTGTACAAACAGTCTCCAGCCTCCATTCAGAACATCATTCAGCAGAGCCCTGTTTACAGGAACTCAGGGACAGCTCATGAAGAAGCTTTTAACTTTCCAGGTTTGAGAAGCTAGGGAAATGTGTGGCTGCACCTCTCTTTCTAAGAACATGTGTACAGAAACAGCTTGCAGGCTGCATCACCTTGCATACCTCAAAGTCATTAAGGATGTTTGCTGTCTAAAACAACTTGCACTTTTCACAGATACAAAGAGCTTCATTAAAAAATCATTACATTTGTTACAGTAAGAGATAATTGAATCAGCCAGCAGTTGAAGACAGCCAATTGAGAAGAAAATCTCCTGTTCTGTTGCTGATCATAAGTAAATAAAAATTTGTCAAGGAAAACTATCTTCTGTTTAAATACAGTGTGGGGAAAAAAAAAAAAAAAAAAGCACCTTAAGGCTGAGATCAAAGCTCTCATGATCTCTCATTTCACACTGATGCAGGCCAGTGAACTCAATATTATCATTGAAGTAGAAGTCAGAAAGATGTTGTCTTTACCAATAGTATTCAGTAAGGAGAGGAGAGACCAAAGCTATCTTGCAGAAATTTCTCCCTTTCCTTCCCATCATCACCACTATGACATTGAGTAGCAAATCCAACTTATCTTCCAGCACATTTGTATTTTTGTCTTTTACTTGTTATTTAGGATTTTATTTTATTTTTTTACTGGAGAGAGTAGGGAAGAAGTAGAAACAAAAAAAAAATCCCCCACAAGGAGGAAAAGCAGTCATACAGAAACTTGGAATTCATGGCTAAAAGGCTTCCAGAAAAGTTTTCCAGGCATTCAGTCTGGTATCACAATTGTTAACAAAAATAATTTTTCAGGTGTTGTGTTCTTACTCTTTTCTTCCCCTTTCTTCCCAGTACTCTCAGAACCATCCTGCATCTCTCTTGCAAGAAAGACTCACTTTCCCCAATCACAGTACAACTATGTATATCAAGTCAAATGTTGCTGCCAGGGTTAAGAGCTCAGTTTTCACAAAGACATTCACAACAGAACTATGGAGTTGTACATACAAATGCAAATTCTCTAATTCACAGTGCTGTGTCACCTTAGTCCATATACACTTTTTCTAGACTGTAGTATAAGATGATATCAGAATGGTCACAAATTCACTAAGGTGATTTTGCTGTGATTCCTTGAGGTAATGTTTCAAGTATTAATGATGGGAGAAGAGTCTTGAGTCTTATTAGAAGGCTGATCATATTTCTGGTTTCAAGAACTACGAATTCCTATTTAATGTTTTTGCAAGTTACAACTTTAATCAAAGATGTTCACACTGGAGGATCCTACTGAGTGGATTTGAACTCTGTTTACTCACTACCTTATACAAACTATTTCTGCTGATTTGTATACACAAGTACTGCTGTTCCTGTATGACACATCACTTCCACAAACTGCACCTAGACTTGTTCCATTGCAGCTGCACCATCCACTGAGCCTCACCACACTCCCAGCCATGCTCCCATTTGCGTTCTTTTGTCATTCAATCAGTATATAAAAGTCTGCCACAAAATGGAATTATGCCATGTGAGGATTGATCCAGTGCCTGCAGGACACTAAGCCCAAGAAGCAGAGAATCCCTTGATATACTGATACCATTAATAACATTTAGAACTTAGTCACAGCTGTAGTTGTTAAATAGAGAGAAATAGATACTGTCTGCTAGCAAAAATTTATATCATAATACATATATTGACATTCATACATTTAAAAGCAATAGAAGATATAATAGAATCCTAATTGCCTTTATTTACTGACTGAACAACTGCATTAAACAATTGATTTTCAGACCCTAGCAGGCAGAACTTGAGTAAAAATGGAAAAGATTTAGCAAAATGAAATCCGATTTCTTAAAACATTCTACATCATCTGGAAGTTCCATGTGACAAATTTGCAAATAACAGAGCTCCAGCTTTCATTATGGCCCATAGACTAAGCCACTTCTAAGAGAGAATGGCAAATGATAGTTCCAGGCTTTCTCTTCCTTTGCCTTTCCCCAGAGATACACTATTATTTTATTTCCACAGTAGAACTGCTATGCTATGCTTTCACAGAAAAAAAAATCCTAAAACAAAGAAAAAAAATCTGATATGACAAGCACTGCAAACACAGTTAACAAGCTACTTTAATTATCCTCCTAAGATTTTCTCATTTGTACTCTGATCATCATCTTCACAAGCTTAATTATGCTTCATTTTTTCATTCTACACTCATCTCATTGAGTATTCCAGGTGAAAAAGATGTGTCTGTTTGGAAGAGAAACCTCAGGTAATTATTATATATTGTTATTTTTCTACATAATATGTATTTTTATCTTTGGGCAATACGGAGTAAGAAGTCAGGGATATTTCACTGCTCAAAAGCAAAACTTGCTGAACAGACATCAACATAAAGATCATCACTAAGCAGATGACTGAAGAAATGAAGAAAAAACACAGTGCTATCATTTGCATTTTAAAGATTAGTATTAATAAATTCTGGTTCCTCAGCAGAAGAAACCTTTCCACAAACTTGACCTTTGAGAAAGTCAGAAAGAACAGCTGGGAATAAATGTGCTCTGTAAGTCAAGTACTGAGATACTTATGCAGTTACTACTTACAATTTATGCACTGCTAACACTTTTAAAGTCAATAGGAATTATTGCATTATGATTGAGTAGAGACCATGTAAACCCTAGTGTATCATAATTTAAGGACTGGTGAGTTGTTTCCTCTAACTTCAGAGAAGGCCTAGATTTACTCACCTAGCATGACCAAACTTAAAGTTTACTTTTTTTGAGATAGATCTAATTAATTTTACTTCATTTATCTGCTGAGATGCAAACTGTTGCCCCATATTCTCATGCTTTTTGAGCACAATGTCATGTCTTAGAATTTAAAGCTACATAGAAGTGGCTGCTCTGACACACTGACCTTCAAAATTCTGGTATAGTAATATCACATAAGATGTTAAGTTTAAACAGAATCAAGTGCTAAGTTTTTTTTTTGTTTTTTTTTTTTTTTTTTTTTTTTTTTTAAAAAAAAAAAAAAAAAAAAAAGGCACAAAATAGTCAGCATTTCAATATAATCCAATCCATGTCTTACCTGAACCAAGTTCCATCCTTTTAGAGATTCAGCAATGATAGAGGTAACGGTTGCACATACACCACCAAAAACCATCAGATGATTAGGTCCATATTTTATTGCATCATAAAAGGCTTTGAGTCCCTTTGCATTGTCACACTGGGAAAAAAAAAAAAAAAAAGAGCAACGTTTACTACAACAAATGACATTATTTAGTAAGAAATAAACTATTGGTCAGGGAGAAATTTGAGGGATAGCAATTAAACTGTATAATTTATAAAATATTTTGGCCCAAGCATGGAAAACTAGAGCACTCTGCTCTCGAATGCTAGCAGCCTGAAAAAAAAAATAGAAAAATCAAGAACATCTCTCCTTACATCAGTCAAAACCTCAATGTCTTCCATCTAAGCTGGGATATCTGAATTGTGATACTACCTTTTGACAAATAATTTAAGAAAACCAAGAAAATGTTATTGAAACTTTTTCTGCATTCAGAAATACCATCTCCCAAAGCAGACTTTGGAATATAGCACTAGATGTCAGTAGAAATTTCACGGTTGAAGGAAAATTTGATACCACCTCTTGTGCCTATTTGTAAAGCAAGCTCCATCTAAGTAACCACTCTCCTAATGGCCCCCAATCAACACTCTGGGTATATATAATATTACCATTCAGTCCAAAATATATACATCTCTGCAATGATATATATATTTATAGTTGAGAGCCTGTCATTTAGAAAAACAACACAAAATCCTAAAAAAAAAATTCAAAATGATAATCCTTTGAAGTGCTAGGAATTAACCCATCTGCTTTCACAGTATACCGTGCTTTGAGTAGCAGATTGGACTAAATGACCTTTTCAAGTCCCACTGAAGATTATCTCTTCTGGGTTTTTTTGATAATTAATTTGATTATGTTTTTTTCCCCCAGCTGCTAACAATGATACATTTAATTGAGACCAGGACTGAAAGCAAATAAAAGATAATGCTGGTCAGTACTGAAAAACATATTTCAGTCCTTGACTAGAATAGTACGAATTCCTGAGCTTGCAGAAAAGTATTAACAAAACAAATAGCTGAAGTTCAGAATTTGATTCCAAAGTGTTTTGGAAGTCAGTCTACCAAAGGGTCTAATAGTAGCTGCCATTGCTCCAGCAGTAGCTACACTTCTTTTTTTTTTTTCTTTTTGAAACAATATTCTCTGCCTACTTGAACTATTGTACACCAATCTCCAATGTTTCATTGCAACAATTCATTAAAACAGTTTAATTACTATCAATATCCAAGTACTCATTGTTTAGTATTCAGCTAAGAGAATAAAGATTTTGCATAAGACATTTGCAAGCTTATACTAATCTACTTACTGAACTGATATGATAAAAGAAAAATTATTCTATTTGCAAGTAACTTGCAATAATAGAATTACTGCTCTTACTATTCAGAAGGATACAGATTACTACTGCACAGGCTTCAAAATTGCATAATATATGCAACTTTTTTCTTATTAGAGAAAAACAAACAACACTTGGTACAGCAGAGGCTCCCTTGTCAGTTTGATAGATTGTTAGCAAGCTCACAATATGAAGGAATCAAGTTTGCGATCAGGCACTGCCCTCCATCCTTACTCCCCCATCTCCTACTTAAAGATCAGTTTATTCCAAGCACAGCTAGATTGCTGTACTGCTACTTTACTTCTGTAAGCAACCAAGGACAACAGAGCTTTAAGAATATGAACTTATCTGAAGCCTTTCCCCTCATCCACCCATCCCAACCTGCAAGGAACTTACTTTTTTTTCCACATCAACTTAAAACCAGACAATATTGTTAATGCATTGACAATAATCATTTTAAGAAATACATACATGAAACAAGGAGAATGTTGATAGTAAAATAACAGTTGGAAGCTCTAGCCCATGAAAAAATTACACGTGAGAAGTTACAAAGAAATAAACTTCCACGTTCTAAATGGGAAAGACTTAGAGTCTATTACCTGAAGTAAAATTCACACTAAAATTTGTCCTTACACCACAGAACATCAAGACATTCTTTAACTGTTATCTGCCTACAAAATATTTCTCACTGCAGTGAAGCCACCTGTACAATCAACGAATGTACAGAAGTTATAATTATGAGATGTACCACAGAGTTTGGCTACACAGTTATTACACCAAAGCAGAAAAGATAGGAATGCTTAAACCCATATCCCGGACTCGCTTATGAAACTCCAGTGGAGTGGATCTCCAGAAGAGACCCTTTCCCACTGGTAGTCAGCTCTCAGAGGGGTCTAGGAGATGTGGAGCCAGGCCCCACCCCTTCCGGCAGCACAGGGGATTTGCTTTCACCTGTGCTTCCATGGCTGACTCATTTCTCACCTCAGGTGATCAATCAGAGGTTCAGGCCATGATTCAGCACCTTATACAGTTTTAAGAACATCAGTGGGTCAATTTGCTGGGAGGTTCAGAATTGCTGTTATATAAACTTTCTCCATTCTTACTTATTTTCTCTCTATACATTTATAAAGATTCTTATACAAAAACAACACTTCCCCAGACACAAAGCATTTCTCCCAGGAATACATTAAAAAGTTGGTTTTTTTTTTCCTTGTACAATCAATAGGTGTACAAAGGCTAGGCTTAGTAAGATTATTGCAATGGAAAGATAAAATAAATGCAAATGCTCAGTGGTTTTCTAGGCTCATAATAAGCTCCACAAGGAGCAATCTCTAGAAAGAAATCCTTCCTCAGTGTTAGTCAACCTTTCAATGGGATCTGGGAGAGGTGAAGCCAGGGTCCACCCCTTTTTGTAGCACAGGTGAATTGCCTTCACCTGTGCTCTTACAGCTGACTAATTGCTTGCCTCAGGTGGTCAATCAAAGGTTCAGGCCATGATCAACAGTTCCCATACACTCCTCTGTCAAACTATTAAGATTTGCACAGCAGAGATATGTTAACAATCAGTCCAAAATACGTACAACAATGTGTGAGGTACTGATGTCTAAGACTTAGTTACAAGCTGTAATGCTATAACATGATGGAAAGTACAGTGATAATAGTGGGGTAGCAAAGTCTTTGGCTACAGCAAGTGAGGACAAGCAAAAAGGCAGCAAATATAGATGCAGAAACAAATGAAAGAAGATTTTTACCTTTAGAAGGTCTGAGACCTCCATGAGGATACCTTTGCCTCCCTGTGCCAACCCTGAAATGAGATCTGGGAAGGGATGGATCCTGGCTCTAAACCTTCTGGTCACTTAGCTGTATTGCATGCACCTAAGTTCCCCTGGGTTGGCCCTGCCTTCCCACCAGGTGCTCAATCACTGCTTTGAGATATGACTTGGCATTTCCTCTACACAAGCATATTGTGTTGTCACCTTTGCACATTCATACTGACTAGTCTCAGTTCTCTGCCTCTTGGGTTACCACAGTTAATTACAGGAGTCAGTCTATTCCTTGATCGAAACTGCCAAAATTGTTCAAAATATGCCTCAGAGATGAAGAAAAAGAACCTAATACTGTAGTTGGCCGCAACTGGACAGAAGCAAGAGAGAAAAAAAAAAAAAAAAAAAAAAAAAAAAAAAAAAAGATAAAACTGGGAGAAAACAGACTTTCACATTTGTTTAATGTCACATTTCACAACACATACCATATATAACATTCTTCCTTGCAAGCAACTGAACAGTCTGTCACAAGCATGAAAAAGTAAACATTCAGATAAAGTTAATAGCTTTAAGAAGCCAGAGAAGAGGAAGCCTTTGTAACAGCTTGTCTGTCTCTAGTCTGAAGAATGTATCCCCAAACCCTTTTACAATGTAACCTTTTCAGAGATCCCAGACCCTGTTGCTGCTCACCATTATCTATTGTCAAACCCTAACGTATGCCTACAAGTGGGCAATGTTGTTGAAGGGCAACAAGATCAAACACCACAGAAATGCCCACCCCATAACCAATCTAAACTGCTCTCATCAAGTGACTATTACTAGGTTCAGGAGCAATGCTATGCAGAAATCTAATTGCAATACAACAGAAGTATGCATAAGAACAAAATTCTTAGAAAAAGGTGGAGACTGCAGAGTCCTGGCCACATGCAGATGACAAGAAGCTGGCTGGGTTATTAATTTGAGCATGACTAACAGGAATGAAGATGAAAGAATCCCTAATAAAAAGCCAAAAATTGAAACAATTAAAAACATCACCCAATGGAGACCATGCTGTTTTTGCTCTTCCACCTAAACTGACAATAACGTCTCTATTTTACTGAGATGAACTGCAGCCAGCTCACTTTTTGACTCATGTTAAAAAAGAGACAGACGTGCTGCATGGTTGAACTTGACTGCACATTATAACAGCATGGTTGCAATGCACTTGGCTGGAGAAATTTATTACTGCAATTGTACCTTCAGGTACATGTGATTTAATGCATGACAGATTTTTCTTTGGAAGAAAGGGTTTGAATCTACTCATCCCAAACATATTAATTGTTTAGCTTAGCCTCAGTCAAGAGCTGGAAATAAGACATGTACAAATAGAAAATAAACATATTAATGAATAATTATATTAAATGTACCTCTTAATGCACTGATGTGGTACAGACAATTGTGTATGGACAATTCTCACTGAGAAACATTAGCACATCACCAAGCAAGATGTGTGAGGAGTTCTAAATCTCACTGAGACAAAGAATTATTAATATCACAGATGGCACTTCTCAAAATCATAGTTTCCATTTCCAAGGAAACGGAATCACTTATTTTAATTAGGAAAACAGTCAGATGAACTGCTACATAGGAGAGGAGTTGAATGAGTTTGAGGACTGAAGTGTTAACCTTCCTGAACCTTCTTCAAAGGAGCCTGGCAAATAAAGACTGTCGACCTCTACCAAGAAAGGAATCAGAATAAACAGGGAGAACGTCCTGCCTGAAAGGTGATGGGTGCATAAGGACAAGAAACCTCTCTGGGGAGTACAGTATGGCAGCCAAAATTAAAAGAAAAACCTTCTTGGATGAGTCCAAAGGGTAATGGCTGCACAGAACCATGGAAAAGTGCACAGCCCTGAAGCCACAAGAAGCTGAACAGACCTCTGTCTCCTAGAAGGGCTGCCTGGCAGACAGCAAGATACCAGGGTATGCTCTCAAAGACTCAGAGCCACAAGAGTGTGACACAGTGCTAAACCTCAGTGAGGAGAATGGAAATTTGCAAATCTGATATTTCAAGTCTGCTGACTCCTATGGTAGTGACAGGTCTGAACATTTACAGGATTAGGAGGAGAACTGGTACCTGCAATTTAACTTAGTTAGATCATCAGTTTTACAAATAGCCATGAGAATGCTTGTGAATTGATGCATGATTATATTCACATTTCTCATTACTGGATGCCCAGCTGTTTCTCAGTTAGCCCTATTCTACCACAACACTACTTGCTGGAGTGAAACAAACCCTGTGCAATTGTTTTGGCATCTATTAAGCTTCTGAATACTTAGGTTATAGATCCCTTATGGTGAGAAGGAATAACTCACAGCTGTCATCTGCATATTGAAATATCAGACTTTTTCAAATGGTATGCGAGCTTTCAACAGCACTCTGCACTGAATACCATCAAAGGGAAGCAAATGTTCATAAATATCTGATGAGACCTCTTTGAACAGGGAGAAGAGTTACAAAGCATTATTTCTATCTTTCACAATATCCTGCTCAGGAACTAACTCCACATTAAGCTGAAAGAAAATAGCTGAGAGATGAAGAACGCCAAAACGATTCTCATTTGGTTTTCATTCAATATTAAAGTCATCAAGCAACACTGACAATTCAGTGAGGAATACATGGAAACTGTTCTGAGCTATACCAAATGTCAACCAGATTAACATCCTATGCATGGGCTTACAGACAGGACATGCTTCTCCCAGGGAACTTTCACAGCCCAAAATTCCATTTGTTATTTTAATTGCTCTGGCTGAATTTTCCTTCCATAAGTTTGTTCAATGGCTCTTGAAACCACCACTTTGACATCCACAACATCCCATGACAATGTAATTACTGACTGAAGGAAAAATAGCTTCCTTGTATTTGCTCTAAAACTCTTCATGCCATGCTAAGTACCAGTGAAGCATCTTGTCATCAGACATTATGATTTTTTTAAATTCACAAATATATGGAAACAAACTGGATTCATTCAGAGGTAATTAAACAAACAAACAAACAAAAACAGAAAAACCCCATGAACTTCCAAATACATTCAGTAATGTTCACAGGAAGCACAATACATTGATGGGTAGCATAGTGTTCTGGGAACACAGGGTTAAATGCTTGCCATGTCCTTATATTCAGAGGCTTTTAATACTCTCTGCCTGGTCCACTATTCCTGCATTCTCTATTTGAAACACATCCCACAGCTATATTTACTTCTTTACCTCAAAACTGAAGTCAATTTATCCCAAACTGCAGACACTTCTACATGATTTCTCTAGCATTTTAATTACTAGCAATCAGATTTCATTCTGATAGAGGAGAGAACACAGCAGAGAAGGACTTAATTCGTTCAGTGAAATATTTCCCAGTAAATTAATCTTCTCAAGTTGACGTCTTTCTATCTGTCATACTTTGGAACTTTCCCTATATATCCTGTTACCTTGCTTGCTGTACAGGGAACAGTTCACAGCATTACCACAAAGGGACTGCTGTTTAACATCCCATTTAATAACATCCATTTTGCCTCTGGTACCACCTGTCTCTTCATAAATCACTGGGTCCACAGCAATGGTGACAACTAACTATTTTGTCACCACTTTCTCTAAGACAGTCTAAACAGCTTTTGAAGATTTACCTTCTTTCCTACGTCATTTACTTTTTTTTTTTTCAGTTCACTATTACTGGAATCTGAATCCATCCAGCACAATAGATAAAAATTTCTTGTCTCTCCTTATACAAGGAGTATATATACATATATAGGTCACTCTGAAAGTAACATCTCCTATTTATTTCCATGGAAACTAAAACAGATACAAAAAGCACAATGACACTTTTGCTTTTGATAAAGCAAATTCTCGTCTACAAAACACTATTTTTCAACAGCCTCCAGTAGCTACACATTTCACCAGCGATGAGCAAAAGCCTGCATGCTGCACTCATAAAGCTCTTCACCAGTTGAAGTGAGACTGTTGCTGTCACCACTGCTGAAATGCACCACCTACTACCTCAAGGTGCTGACATTCACTGTTTGGTCTCCGCCACTAATCAGCATGCATTGATAAATGTGAATGGGTGCCAGTTTTTCCACATGGAGAAATTCAGTGACACACCTTTACTTCATATGCGCTACCATGTCAGACACCATTGTGTCAGACTGCCTCTCTGCTGCCATCTGTCACACAGCAGCAAAAAGTAATGGGATATTGGTGGGAAAATTCAACCTCTTCTGCCAAACCGCCAACACTTGCCTCTGATGTTGTGGGCTAACATCATAAAATAGGACGCACTGCTTTTGAAGGAGCCTTCATATTTCCTCCATTTCTCTTTTTAAGTTACCTGTTTTCACTTATGTAGCTTATATTTTCTGCCTTTTTAATAGTTTCTCTAGAATATAATATTTATTCAGGATGATGCCAGTTTAAGCACTCCAGTATAAAATAGAAGAGTAAAAAAAAAAACCAAAGAGAGAAATCCTACACAATCAAAACCGACTCTGCATAAGTTTCCACCAAGATTAAATATGCAGTAAGACCAGAGATGAAACTGACTTCCTCTTTTTGCACAATTGGGGTTCAGCTTGGAAGTTAAAGCCTCTCGTCAAAGAAAGTTGAAGTCTTTCTTTGATCTGTAATTGTTACACAGATGAATGTTCAGAAGGCCTTCAAGAAACATTTTGTATGATACGAAAAGGCACTCTTTCAATTATGTGACTGTATTGTGTTTGCATGGAAAGTTTTGGGAAGCTAGAAACCATCTAAGTCAACAGATTTCAGTATATGCATAATTACCCCTACATCTTGCAGGACCACTTCATGGTCTTAAGGCAACATCATCAAGAGCAACAATGAGAAGCAACTTCCCTCTAGGATTTACTCCCCCTCCAGATAATGGGGATTCTAAATTTGTCTGTTACTTCTCTCTAATAGGATTCTTCAGCTTAATTTCAACTGACTGTAATAATGCCTTTTGTTTACAAGATGATGGCTCCTTCTTCAGCAGGTCAAGATGCATTCATAAACACAGACGGTCACTGAACCCAAGGATCCTACTTTCAAATTCCACTCTGCTTCTCCTCCCTGTGGATAAGACCTTATGTGTAATTTTACAGGGCCCATTGCATTATTTTCTCTAGCTGTAACAATGAGCAAATACAATAGTAGGTCTGTGCCACAATGAATTTTGAAATTCAGGTAACACTGACCAAGATTTCTCATTCTAAATGTCTCATTAACATCTCATTTTGAATTGCTAATGGAAATCTAACACTTTGGCCGAAGCCTTAGAGAGATCCTATTGTGCAGTATGCGCAATTAGCCAGATCCCTCAGTAGAACTTATTGAGTTCTCCTGGATTATTCTGCAGCTGGGCCCATCATCTAACTAGAATGAAATTGGTGTTGACTGAAATATTCCTAGGCCGAAGGGTTTCTATAGCATCTGCACTATGCCTGATCGCCTACAATATATAGTTCACTCTATTTAACTCATTCCCTTCTGCATTGATCCAGTAACACTACAGAAAATACTTTTACAGATGTTTCTAAATATGAATATTGATTTAAAAGGGTAAGTGTACACATACATAGAGCTTAGATTTTTTTCCCAGTATCTTCCAAGCTGTGTGTGGACATTTGTATTCACATACTTATAATAAAAAAGCAAAAAAAGCAAACCTAAACCTTAGTACGATCCATTGTTTTTTTCCTGACATCCCAGTGCTCAGACATTTACCAGATATTTTTGTCTAGAATCACAGAATCATTCAAATTGGAAAAGACCACTAAGATCATCTAGTCCAATCCCCAGCCCATCACCAGTATGTTCACTAACTGCGTCCCTTAGCACTACATCACATTTTTTTAACATTTCCAGGGACAATGACTCCACAACCTCCCTGGGCAGCCTGTGCCACTGCCGCACCACTCTTCCAGAGAATAATTTTTTCCTAATATCCAAGCCGAACCTCCCTGGTGCAAGTTAAAGCCATTACCCCTTGTTCTATCCCTAGTTACCTGGGAGAAGTGGCCAAATATCATTAGGGAAACAAATATTTTTCTCAATTCTCCTTTTTCCGTCCTGTATAATCTAAACTGTTGCTGTTATGTTTTATGGAAATAAGTTTGGAGGTATTGTGGAGGAAAATGAAAATATCAAAAGAAGTTTTAAAAACAACAATAACAACAACAAATAACACATCCTGTTCTTGAGAATAAGGTGGCTCAATTTTCTTCAGCTTTTCTAATTTTTACCAAAGTTCAATATCACAGTGATTTCTAATAAAGCAGGGAATTAATTTTAATTATTCATCAAAACAAAAATATCTCTGTTCTTTACTTGCAGCAAGAGGCTTTTTAAAACTCCCTTAGGAAATCAGTTGTGTTTTGGCATTTAAGTAACCACAGAAGGTGCTAATTGTTTCAGACACTCAAGCCCCAAGATCATTATCACTTAAATTTATTGACGCAAATTACTTACTATTTTGCTAACTCACATTTTTGAGAAAAAGACATGCAGTAGTAGATTTACAGGGCGTTTGCCAGTTGCAGCTCAAGTACAAAATGAAATGCTAAGGGAAATACTTTTCTCAGGGTCAACACAGAGCCACTAATGTCAATTGTACAATTTGGTACTTGCCTTGTTTGATGCCCTCATGTTTCTTTTTCTTCCCCTGATTCAGTACAATTTATTTGTTGACTTTTAAAAATAAACTCTATTTTTTTTTTAAAATCATTCCAGATTTAGTCATAATCAGTTAAAATATATGTTACTTTTCCTTTTGTTCCATGAATGATGCCATTTTAGAATATAAGAAAAAAAGATAATAGAAGAGAGCTCAGAGGGCTGGAGCACCTCTCCTATGAGGAAAGGTTGAGAGAACTGGACTTGTTTAGCTTGGAAAAGAGAAGGCTCCAGGAGACCTCATTGTGGCCTTCCACAAGCATATAAACAGGATGGGGAATGGCTGTTTATGAGGGTGGATAGTGATAGGACAGGGAATGTTTTTAAACTGAGACAGGGGAGGTTTAGGCTAGATATTAGAAGGAAGTTTTTCACATAGAAGGTGATGACACACTGGAACAGGTTGCCCAAGGAGGTGGATGCCCCATTCCTGGAGGTATCCAAGGGCAGGCTGGATGTGGCTCTGGGCAGCCTGGTCTGGTGGATGCACATAGCAGAGGGGCTGAAACTAGATGATCATTGTGGTTGTTTTCAACCCAGGTCGTTCCATAAGATTCTATGACTATTATAAGCAAAACCATGAGTGATCACATCTGTATGTATGTTTTTCTTCTCCCGTATCTAGTGTCTATACACTGTAAAAGATAAAACTTTCAACATAAACAAAATAAAATAAAATAAAAACCTTTTGATTTTACCACCATTCTCATTTTGATTCCTACTATTGACAAGATAAAATTTGTTTATTTCTGTATAGCAGAACAACGTTGTGAACAACATACCACCTGAATGAAACGAAATTCAATAAGATATCGATTAGGGGTTAAATGCTTGTCCTTAATCATGCCTTAATGATTTCACAGAAACACTGTACATTACAGACTTTGATATACTGCAAGTGACAAAAGTTTTAACTGCAGCTACGCTCTCAGCAATACGTGAGGACACAGAAATGAACATACAAGTCTTCCAAATTTATAAATAATAATCAGGAAGCTCTTCCAGATGAAAGAAAATGGAACTGTACTAGAATAAACCATTTGTAATAACAACAATGTACAGTATAGTATGTCTGACATCCCACTCTTGAATAATAAGTTACAGTGAAAATGAGATGCGAATGCAATGATATTTTGGAAAATCATTTGACTGTCAACGATCAGTAAGAACAAGTTGTGAGGGAAGTCTGATGAACAGTCTCTCTTGTCCGTAACCTACTCAATCCTGGAAAAAACTGATTTTATAAGGGTTAAAATAAATAAATCTTTATTCTAGGTAATGTTATGACATGAAATTAAACATTCTTAGTGTGCAGAGTTGTGGTAAAAGATCTCTTTAATAACTTTCTGGTTATGAGTGTAATGTTGAAATAAAATGTGCCTTCATCATACAGGGAAAGGGCCTTTCTCAGTGCGTGCAACTACAGAAGTTTCCAAATAAACAATCACTGAGGAGGACTGAAGAAGCATAGATGACTCGGGGAACCCTCAGGACTGCTCTGACAGCAGTTGATTACCTAGAAAATGTGGGATCTCTTCAGTTAACACAACAATATCTGCAGCTTTCTTGGGAATATATTTGAATTCTAAAAAAGTTCAGAAAGCATGTGGTATTTTGGAAAAATAAAACCAAATTCTTTTCCTTTAGATGAAAATCTTGTTCATAAAGAGCGCTAAGTGGCACAAAATAGGTGGCACCCAGAATGGATATTTCTGAAGCCATATTGTTTGAAATTCTTTTTTTTTTTTCAAAATAACAATTTTGAAAACACTTAAAAAGTGCTTAACGAGTTAAGAATGGTAAAAATAAATTTCTTGACCCAAAGGTTAAGAAATTCTGATATGATATTCTTCACCCTATCTCTGTGTTTTAATTAAAATAATTTTATGCTGTAAAACAGCTTAACTTTGTCTACAGTGAAGTAAAGGCTGCTGAGCTATTTTATTTAAGGAGGAATAACGTGTGTTCAGTTGGATAAGATATCACTTAAGTTAGCCTATAAAAGTCAAATGAAATTCATAATATGCTTTCATTTGACTTACAGTATCAGAATATGCCAATTTACAATTTTATAGAAGTCTTAAACTGCACATGGACAGAGCGTGCAGGCATTTGCTACTTTCATACTCCCTTTCCCCAAGGACTTTTTTCCTGACTTGGGTGGAAAAAAAAAATTGAATGGTGGTTTAAGCTTGTCCTAATTCAGCTTAACATACTGGATTTCTCTATTAGGTGGAAAATTCCTATGGTGGCTACAGTACTCTAGAACTTAGTAACCTGAGGATCTTTATGCAGTGGAAATTTTTACAAATTCTATTACTCACAGGAGAATTGCACACCAAACAATTTATAATTATTGAAAATGTTTTGGAAAATTGGGACTTTTTAATCAATGGGTAAGAAACAAAGAGACATCCTGCAGCAAAATGTTCTCCAGTACCCGAGAGACTAAATGTGATCTTGATCCAATGTTACTGTAACTACACTGTACCATAATGGTGTATTATCCATTTCCTACACATGCATTTTCAGAGTTCAGAATGAAGGCAGAGAGCAACAGCGACCTCCCAAAGGGATCAAATAAATTAACACAAACTTGAGGTATCATGGACTGGGCTCCAGCAAATAAGTAGGCTTCAAACTGCAGGGAGATATTGGAATGGAAATAAAATTAAAAAGGACTCAAACTTCACACAATGGCCAGGGTAATCGTAAGTATGTCTTCAAGCCTTCTATTTAATAATTTGCCCAAATTGTTTTGAGTGTTCCCCTTTTTTTGAGTGTTCATCTTGATCTACTGTGAAGGGTCAGGAGTGCAAGAGGTGTGAGGGGTGTTGAGGTCCCTGTGTTGGCTCAGTGCAGAGCAGAGGAGCTGAGGGGAGGCCTGATGGTGGCTGCAGCTCCTCACAGGGAGGAGCTCTGCTCTGTGTGACAGCGACAGGGAACGGCATGGAGCTGTCAGGGGAGGGCAGCTGAGGGTCAGGGAAAGGGTCTGCACCACAGGGCTGTGGGCATGGAACGGGCTGCACAGGGCTGTGGGCACTGCCCCGAGTTCTGGAGTTCAAGGAGCATCTGGACACTACTCTCAGCAATATGGTCTGATTTTTGGGTGGTGCTACGTGGGGCCAGGAGTTGGGCTCAGTGATCCTTATGGGTCCCTCCCAGTTTGGGATACTCTGTGATTCTACTTTGGCTTTATAAGCCAGGAAAATAATTAAGATTAGGAATTACCTCAAAAAAAAGGAATGGTCAATCTGTCTTAATTGTGAACGCAGCATGACTGCAAATTGACACATTCCTTTAACATCAAAGCTACGCAAACAAGATATTGTCTTGGTGCTGCAAATTGCAGCAAAGAGCTGTTCCTATCTAAGATCAAGACAAGAGTCCAGATTGTCAAATAAATCCTGAACATTTGCATTTAACAGCATGATATGTGATTTCTGTAAGTAGAATGACCAATGTTCTTCCCCTTTGGACTATCTACAGGGAACTTTAATTAAGCTTGCTAAAAGCACAGCATTACTCACCTTAATGCACCAGCTCTTGGGATTTTCCCCTGCATGCTCCAGAAAAAAATAAGATGTGGATCAGAAGTCAAAGAGAGCTGAGCTGTATACAGGCAAAATTCCCACAGAGTACATAGATCAAACCTGCATTCATTCTCAAGTCTACCAAAGCAAATACATTCAATGCCAGTCTGGAAACTGCAAACAACCCATAATAAGATCTGCTAGTTTGTCCAGCTCATCCTAATAAGACCTGCCTTTCTTAACTTCTTTGGTTTGCTTGTTAAACATGTTACATATTTGTGACATACCCACAGCAAATTGATTTGTTCTTGAACTCATTGCCTGCTTTCCACCCATGATCTGCTCTCTGTAATAACAAAAAAAGAAAGAGAAAAAGAAAAAAACATTGCTTTATCCCTAAGCATGCTATCATTTATTGTGAAGTTCCCAGATGAACTCCCTCAGATATGTATTAGTAAATCCTGCTGTTTTTTGTTTGTTTGTTTTAATAACTCACTTCTACAGCAAATCTCATTGAAACGCACCAGGAAGAACTTCCAAACAAGTAAATCCTCTGTCACTTCTTTAATTACCTTCAGGATGTGGCTACATTTGGCACCTCACTGATTGCTGCTATTCATTTTGCACTTAAGGCTCTGCTAGACACTGCTATTCTTTAGGCAAGTGCTTAAGTAGAGTTTATGGCTACGTAAGTTGGCTTTTTTGACTTAACTAAACTCTACTAGACTCTAAATTGAGAAACATTGCTAAATTGTCATAGTGGAAGATTCTCAGACTAATTTATTACTTGAATAGACAAACAGATCAGGTTTTCTATCTACTAATAAGACCTCCCTGCCTTAAAAATTATTTTGCCAGACACAGTCTTAACTTGCCCAGATGAAAAAAATAAAAAATAATAAAAAAAAACAAGCTACTTGAGGACAGCCTGCTTTCTGTTACACTATGTACTCCAACAGATCTAAATTGCTTTAAGATTGCACAGGAAACTGAGCAGATTCTTGACATCCCTTTTCCAAGTATGTAACGACTGTCACCCAGAATCTTAACGGGTTGAAATGGTATCAAATGATAATAGGATGATTTCAATCATTTTGTCAAACACAGCTGACACTACACTGTCAAGTTCTGTAAAAAGTACTTTGTAAAGCTCTAGACCTATTTTATTTCTTGCAGTGGCATCATAGGTGGAAAAGGTGTGAATGACTCAAATTTTTTCTGGTGGTTTTTATAGGCGACAAACTGAAGGTGAAGTATTACATCAACAATGACCCTGCCCAGGGAAACATTTCTTAAAATAAACTAGTGCTCTGAATATCTTCATATATTTCAAGCACCTTGCTTAAAATACGACATTCCCAGTGCCCCAAGGGGAGATAAGAGGTCACTATCATTAACTCTTCTGGTACAAAAAGACCATGCAATAAAAGAGACCTAAATAGGTTTACTATTGGCTACATGAACTTTCATAAAGATTCACTGCTGTGGAAAACGGTGGTGGTGCAGGAGGAACAGATAACATCTATTCCAAAACCAGTAGCAAAATGCACACTTGTACTAGCAAGCTTGTATCACGGTTTCAGGAAGGAAGTTTTGATAGAACACGAAAGCAGATGCACCACAGTTCTGCAACAGAGGTGGCATCATAGCTACAAGGAAAAAATTTTATCTAGAGCATGGTTAGAAAATCCAACCTGGATGCTACTCATCTAGAACTGTGTGAGGAGAGCTTATGTGAGTGGCTCCCAGTTCAGGCAAAGTGGGTTTGATTAGTGATAGTGGATATCAATAGTTCAAATATAAGTCTACTGACTCCCCAGTGAAGCAGATGAGAAAATTTCACATTATCCTTTCTGTTTTGGCAAATCACATATACATACATGTGTGTGTTGGCACATACATGTATGGGCAGGGGTAGGAGAAGGACAGCAGCTTTACTGGCTGCCACAGATCTTTCTGCAGTGCTAATTTGACTGCTATGCATTAAGGGTGAACAATAATACAGGAGTCAAGAGGAGATGCCCTTTCCAATATCCTTTTTATCTCGCCTTTAGGAAGATGATAATTTACTGTCAGACTTTTACATATCCAGCTTTTTAGAAGAAACCCCCAAGAAAACAAAAAAAAATCCATTCCACTAATATCTCCAGACAGAGCTGGAAGAAAACTCACTTGCTGAGGCTATTGCGCAAGTGCTGATAAATAGCATCTCAGGTACTGGTTTATGAGAATAGGGACAGTTCCTTCCTTAGCCCCAGTGGAGACTGCATTCCCTGGTAACAAAAAAGCCAGTAAAACTGAGGGACAGATTCTCCCAGTGCCTTCTACTTACACTGCTAGAGGTAAACCAGAGGGAGACTGAGCAGAGCACAGGCTTTCTTCCAGTGTGCTCAAAATTTACTTTCAGCTATTACATGAGTTATAAGATTGGAGACTCACACCCACACTGAAGAAGAAAGGAGACAGGCAAAGATTTTATTAATCATAAAATGCACAATATTAACATGGATTTGGGTGGCATATGGTGTGCTGGCATGCAAACATGTGCCTGAGCTGGGAAAAAAAAGGTGTTGTATGTCACCCCAACCACACAAGCTTATTCACTTTTTTAAGCTCAGCTTACCAGAATTTTTTCAACAGATATCAGTTAGAAGTAGATATGACAAAACAACTACACCTCCAGATTCCAGAACTTCTCATGCTTTAAATTCACTGTGATAACAAAACTCTGTTGAAGCAAGGGAAAAGTGAAATTAGTCCATTGCTTTTTTCATGGTGTTGTAATTAGTTCTCTGAATTTACTTTAATTCATAAATTATGCAGTGTGTGTTCATGATAAATATTAGAAACAAATAAGAACAAATTAATAAACTAATAAGATCACTACAGAAAAAAAAAATTGCATTTAGTAAAATTAGACTACATGAGTTATTTGCACTATTACTCCTCTGAGAAATTATTTCAAAAGTTTTGTAATACATATATATATTCAATAAACTTACATGAGGCTTCTTAGTATTTAAGATTTGGGATACAGACTAGCTATAATTAACATTTGAGTGATGTGGAGTAGAGAATTACACAGATTGAAAACAAAGAAAATCTTAAAGCTAACAAGGTGTTCTTCTTTTGACTATCCCCTGACCATTCAAAGGAGTCTCTTTAGAGCTTTTTTGATTGTTTGTTTTAATTGCTTGTGCATCACATCCATCAAATGTATTATAAGCAACTTTATATTAGTCACCACCATATTCCTTACTGAGTAGAAGTAATTTGCATTCTAATGTGATTCTCTATCACTTACAGTGAATTTGCTTACACCTTGAAATATCATTTAGCAGTCTAGTTTGGTTTTTCCATAAAAATATTTAGCAGCATGAGTTCCTATGCTGTTTCATTTTCAGTAAATGTTTAATAAGACCTTGACTACCAGCTTTTAGGGTCCACTGAAAAGCATGCTATGATTTTTAAGGCCCTTTCAATAAAAAACATATGTAGAGCCAAGACAATCTTACCAAAGGCCAGAGTACATTAATCTGATATGAGGTATTATCTTAGGATAGGAATAGTCCTTTTTTCAAGAAATCTCATTTTATAATGTATCTATGTTAAATGTAACTCAGATTATACTGGATTGTGCAAAAGAATGCAGTTGGCACTTTGTATTTAGAAATAATAGACCAGAAGTGATACTGGAACAGCTTTAATCTATTATAAACAATTTATTTGCCTGCCATTTGCAAATGAGCCCCATTTTAAGACTTCACAGGGTTTCTTTAAGCATTCCTATCCACATTACTCAATCGTTCACTTCAAATGTCAAGAAAATATTTATAATTGAATAATGTCTTCAGAAAGATCCTGTGTGAAGAAAAATGTTTATTTTCTAGGCAGGATTATTTTGTTCCTTTTTCATTTAAAATACAAAAATCAGATATTGAGGTCCTGAGAAGAAGATATCATTCTTCAGTATGCATTTTAAGGCAGAGTAATGCTCCTTCTAACTGAAAGAAATTCAAGACAACAGAAAAGCGGAAGGATACCTTGTCCAAGCACACCTTGGTTCTGGAGGTTAAAACGTTCTTGCAAAAAAGTAATACTGAATTACTTCAAGCTGAGAAGAGACACAAACATCAGGCTCTAAATATCAGCTGACATTGTAAACACAAAAGTCAAAGTCAGCTAACCCTCCCTTAATGCCTAGTCTAGCCCCTGACAGTCAACGCTTGTCACAAAAACCCTTTTCAGACTCAAATCTAAATGCAGTAACTCTTTGAAGCCATTAATTCCTGAAAAGAGTTTGGTGATGTACAAGCATAAAATCCTATTCTGCTGTAATGGTTTTATACCCTCAGAAGCTAGCAAAGCACATAATATTAGGTTGGAATTCAGTAAGCTATAGTTTCGATTCAAGAACTCGGTAAATTCAAAAAGGCAAAAGCTTGAATGAGCAAAAGTGAACAGCAAAATGTGGAGCCAAGTGAAAAAGCATAGAGGCCAAAACTGCACCTTGCCAGATCTCTGAAAGTCTCAGCTTTTTCCTTCAAGGAAGTTGTTGGAACAGCAAGCTGAAGTGCTCTGCTCATAACTCATTTACCTAAGCTCAGCCAAGTCAAATTGTTATGTTGACATACCGGAGAGCTGAGCTGCCATTCAGCTTGCCTCAATAAGCTATAGGCTTCTTCACAGGATCCTCATGAGCTTCATTAAGGCAAATCCAAAGTCATCCCCAAAGGAGAAAATAACTCCAAGCAACAGTACAAGGTAGGAAGCAGTTGGCTAAGTAGCACTCTTAAAGAAAAAGAAAGTGGGAGTCTGGTGAACAAGAACTTTGAAATGAGTCAGCAGTAAGCCTATGCATCAGTGAGTGAAAACTGCAGGCTCTACTTCATTATCAATAGCACAGCCAGTGATTTGGGGCAAGCCATTTTTACCTTCTAGTTGTCATTACTAAAGCTGCATTTCAAGTTGCACATTCAATTTAAAACTCCAGGTACAAAACAAATACTGATAAATAGGGGTGAATCCAAAAAGTGCCATAGAGAAGGTCATGGAGCACATGATGCATGAAGAGCAGCTGGACTCCTGCGGCTTCATGAAGGAAGAGAACGCTAATGGAGCCTTGGGGAGCAATCTTACAGTCCCTAAGTAAGGGGGGATGCAGACGGAGCCAGGCTCTTCTCATAGGTGGCCAACAAAAAACCAGGAAAAGTGCCAAGTTGCAGCAAGACAAATTCTGGTTAGATTCAAGAAGAAAAAGGGTACAACAAATACCAAGCACAGGAACAGGTTTCTCAGAGAGCCTGGAAAATCTACATCCTTTGAAATTTTTCACACTTAACAGGACCAATCTGATGAATCTTCAGAGTTGGCCCCACTTCAAGCAGGATGTTGGACCAAATAACCCCCAGAGGTCCTACTCAATCACAGTTATTTTATCATATTTCAGTAGCAATTAGCCACAAGAGCTGAAGCAAAGAAAACAAGGCAAAATCATCCTCCTAACACCATGTCCTGTCACAGCAGCCTTCAGTGAAGTACTCGTGCAGCTAGTCCGGCAGTAATTCCAGCGTAGATGTAACAAGACCTGAGCAACCTTATACAGTACATACGAGCTCTGAAAAAAGTGTTTTCACCCAGTTTCCATGATGAAGCTATGCTGTTCATGGCTGCAGGGTATCCTAGACTATCACATTTCTCCATCGCCAAGAAGAATCAGTCTTAATCGGGAAAGCTGTAGACGGCTTTGGCTAGCATCACTTGACAGCAATAAAAACGTATACAAAATGCTTGATAAAGAAGGGCGTTGTTAACTTTCACATAACAACAGTGTGATTTCTGGCTCTTGTGAGATTTTGTTGGAAATCTTCTCTTTTGTTTTGATTTTTTAAATTGCGTGTCTATCATGATTTGCTCTCGTCTAGCATAAAGAGCATTATTTACAAATTGCTATGGATTGTTGGACAATTAACTGGAGCAATTTCAAATTGTCTCATTGAAAACTTATTCTTTACTTTAAACATTATTTATTTAAGCAAGTTATGTCCATGTTTCTTCATTTCTATGCACTTTGTTAAGCTCACCCAGCAGTTCCTAAGAGGTGAGGAACAATACAACATGAAAATATTAAGACCAACAAAATACTGGAAGCATAACCTTTTGCTGAAGTCTCAGGATAATTCCTTCCAAGTCAGGGTTTGCAAAAGCTGAGTAGAAAGTAATGATAGTAATTTTCCTTATAATCATTTAAATGAAAAACTGGAATACTATAATCTTTTAAGGTATTTATAACTTAATGTAATTACCACTTCCCCTAGAAAACACCAGATTGTCTAGGCTGTATTCCTGGAAAGAAGGCATCTGCTAATCTTGGTAAACAGAGCAGAAAAGTAGGATCTGATTGAGATTAAACATTCTTAATATCCATTCATTTCTTTTCTCAGGACCGTTCCTTGAATTGGGGGCAGCCCCAGGAGCTGACAACATATCCTGTGCACTGGGAATCAAACCCCTGTTCCCCATCAATTCAGTCCTCAATCGTAGGTGCACAGCAGAGCTGCTACAGGTCAGATGACATACAGAAACCTGCAGCTACATGAGATGTAAGGCAATTCATGTGTTTTGGCATTAGGATCTTGTTCACATGAGAACATGGAAATACAGATTTAAGAGGTACAGAAATAGGAAGAGGAATGGCTGTTTACAAGAGTGGATAGTGATGGGACAAGGGGGAATAGTTTTAACTTGAGACAGGAGATATTTAGTTTAGATATTAGGAGGAAGTTTTTCACACAGAGGGTGATGACACACTGGAACATGTTGTGGATGCCCCATCCCTGGAGGCATTCAAGGCCAGGCTGGATGTGGCTCTGGGCAGCCTGGTCCGGTGGTTGGCAACCCTGCACATAGCAGGGGGTTGAAACTTGATGATCATTGTGGGTCTTTTCAACCCAGGCCATTCTATGATTCTATGATGATTCTATTTGGAAGAAGTTATTTATGTAGAAAAAAAAACGGTGGGAACAGAGAGACGGTGAAGTTAGAAAAGGTAAGACCTGAAACAATCCCAGCCAACAAGAATGGCACCTAAGGAGCCTGCACTAGAATACCCTTCCTCTAAATAGTGACTGTGAACCTTTGTCCTTCAAGGACAGCTCTCATTTGAATGACTTCCTTTAAGTAACCAAATGAATAATTATTTTGCTTTCGTACCATCTGATTAAGAGAGGCAGGCAAATAGCAGCTGACAGTTCAGTGCTCATGGATGTACCATTACATAGAGTTCCTATCTCTTCCCTGAGTACTTCATAGCCCTTGCACCACATCTGTCTTGAGACACCCTAATTATTTTACTCCAATCTTCCTTCACACTCCGTTGAAAAAATCTTTCCCCATTCATGCCTTCTGCATTCTCTTACCCCAGGGCCAGGCTTACTTAACAGAACCCAATTAAAACTAAATGTAATCATAATCCTTTCTACTGGAGGGTTACAGAAATAAGTTTGTGCCTCAGTCATATCTCCCAGCTCCAGTAATCCTGAGCTCAGACCTATGTCAAACCCAGCTCTCCCCTTATCAGTACTTCTGTCCTGCATTCCTGCTGACTACCATCATCCCTCTTCACAGGGAACAACCTGAGATGTCCACATAATGAGATGAGGAATGGAGGAGTAAAGGGCACGAAGAATTAAAGAAACTTGGCAACTTGAGTTTAAGTAAGACGACTGCACTTAGCCCAAATAAGATTCTTAACATACCATACCAGAGGCTGGGCACATTACTGCAGCAGGTGTACATACAGCAATTATCCTCTGAGAAGCTACTTCTGTGCTGGACTTTGAGAACCCATTAAATACTTATTTTATAAAATAGCCTTGCCATATTTCTAATTTGGATATCCACCAGACGTTCTTTTTTTTTTTTTCTCTAAACTGAGCATTCAGTATCATTTTCACTTGAGAGAACACCATGTATGTTACCCCATTATTGTATACTCTGTTATTCAGTGTGTTTTATGCAAGCCGTTTTCAGAGCTAGCATTCTCAAATGCTGGCATTCAAATAGGAAGGAAATGATCCAACACATTGCAGTATCAGCATAGAAAATGTATTTAAGGAAATTTGCAATTGAAATTTTCCCAGTATAAGGAGAAAAAGTAACACATGCTATCCCTATGCTTTGTATACTATTATCAGCACAATCTCTTCCTTTCTTCTGTTTTCCAGTAAACTTGAATGAAGACATTAGTCCCAAATATTCATGGCATTAACATGCATTCTTAAATGTAACATACCTGTACTGATTTGACTGATGAGTTATCCATGGAAGATAATTTAGGAGGTTCAGTAGAAGAAGTATCTCATACTAGATGCCTCCCCTTGCTTCTTCCTTGTTTTTTCACTGTCCACGAAAAGAGAGAGATGCAAGACCTTGCCTTAATAGACTAGGGCAAAGCATGTCTCTCCATCTGTCATCAGACCATTTCTTCAACAGAAAAAAAACAGCAGCAGCAGCCATACCAGCCTGCATACAATATCTCATAATGATCATACTATAGGACCAAAGAGAGAGAGAATAACTGACACTTTCTTGTATGTCAGGAATAGCCTGCTACCTATCACCAACCTCGTGCACACAGGGCAAGTTAAAAACTAAGGATCTAAAAGAATTTAAATTAACTAATTAATTTAAAATATAAGCCAGGAGTACAGCCAGGATACAGATGGGCAGCAGAAGAGTTCTGTAACCCCAACCTTATAGCTCAGCCTATAGTCAGCAACGTATGAATTTCTTTCATAGAGTCATAGAATTGCTCAGGTTGGAAAAGACCTTTAAGATCATGAGGAGGAGATATTATTGCCTCCCTGATTTTTTTAATTGACCCCTATTTTCACATTAGGCCATACATTCCATTTTTCCCCTGTTGCAAATGATTCCTTTCTGCAGTAGCAAGCCCCGTCTCTAGAAGCAAAGTTTTGTTTTTTTTTCTATACAGCCACAGCACCACACAAGAGATGCCCCAATTCCACCTCATCTTTCCCAAATTCTTGCTGGTCTGCAACTTCTCATCTAGCCTCTGCATCCTCAGCTGTGCTCAGATTGCAGATTGCTGGTTAAAATAAGCATGATTAGTAAAAGACTATTCAGCAGCTCTATACAGTCCCTGAGCAATGGATTCCACCAGGAAAAAATCTGAGAGAGAATTTAAATCCAGCCTTTGGTTACTAATATTCAAGTCTCATAAAGTTATGTACAGGGTTTTGATTCCTTTCTACACATAACATTGCCATCAGCAGATATTAGAACAAACATTCTTCTGACACCAGAGTAAAAGATGAATTTCTGAAATTTCTAGCATTTTTAGTTAGTAGTAGTGGTTAATCACTGACAAAGTAAATCCCTGTTCACATTCACAAGGAAATAGTTTATTTCTACCAGCTACCCTTGACATTTGAGAGGTATAGATTTTTACTGTGAATTTTGTTTCCCTTTTCTAAACACAATGGTTTTTTTTTTTATCACCAGGAGCCTGCACTCTGAGTTGTTCAAGGTAACAAAAATCTATTTTTACCTATCATAGAACATTGTTTATGAACAGTCAACAAGCACCAGGAAGATCAGATGCATTCAAGCCAACAAATCTACGCTTCTGTTCAAAAACTATTCCAAAATCTTCTCAGGTAAGACAAAAGGGAGAATGCAAGGGGAAATGACACAGAAACTGATATCTGAAGTCTAAATGATGAACAAAGTCATGAGTGGGATGAACTACCACCAGCTGTTATTCTGTTTAGTCATCTTTAAGAAAGATAGTAGGAAGGCAGACTGAGCAATCTGAGGAGCCTGAGAGACTCAGTAGATTGAATTTCATGTTCAGAGCCATTCCACTGCCAACTCTGCACATATGGAAGCTGCAAGAGCCTGACCAGACAAGACAAGAATCAGATAGCATCATCAGTGGGAATGTAATACTGCCACTTTTGCTGTTTTTGGTTAAATCCTGGACACTTGGAAGTGGCATGTGGAGTTCCTGTTCTCCCATGCCTACCTCTGTCACTTCAGTGTCTTATGTCTAGTTACATTCCCCTCACAAGCACAAGACCTTTTACAAAGCCACTGTGAACCTATCCTCAAAAGGGCAAAGTAAAAGCAGTTTGTCAGGTCACTGAGATTTCCTCTGAGGGCAGTCTAAACTCTCATCTTCAGCAGCAAGGAGAAACATGCTTTTTAGGGTGAAAGTCATCCCATAGATGCTTTGATGCTTTTTTGAGCCATTACTTAAAAGTCTTGGCACATACCAAAAAATAGAACATTACAGCAAGCAGAACAAGTGTAAAAGATAAGGTGTTACAAGAACCCTCCTGTTCACCCGCCACCCATGCCCCTGATGCAGCTGAGGGCACAGCTTATCAAAATGGCTGCAGCTGAGCTAACAGCTTGCTGCTGATGGGAGCAAGAGGGCCTGGCTCTCTGCTCCTGCCACCCTCCCTGTACATCTGATTCCAACACAGCTGCACCTATACAACAGTAGAAAAGTCAAGAGACAATTTTTCCCCCCACTGATCGGAGGGATAAATGAGTTTACCCTGAAATCAGGAAAGGAGAACTGGGAGGGGAGGTTCACACCGCTGACACACCATGAGAAGGGAAAAAGAGTAGAGGCAGAAGAACTTCCTGTTCTGTAGCAGCAAGCTGGAGCTCAGGCTGGCCATGCCACGAGTGTGCTCTTGATGATAATTGCAAAGGTGCCTACCTAGTGAGATTTATAACAAAGGGAATGCCTTTGCGTCTACTCAGGGCATGCTCATACCTCTTCTCTTCTGCACTTGCTGATTTTTTTGAGTGCTTACACACGTGTACAACCTTTCAATTTACGCTTTCTACTTACAATCTTACAACTGCAATCAGTTTAAAAATAAATGTTCCCTTTCAAAACACAATCCTCTGGCTTTACTAAGTATCCAGCATCCTGTCACTTGTAGGTATCACTGAAGAAGAGCATTCAACTGCCCTTCCATTTAGCTTGACCAATGATTAAATATGTTGTTTCAGCCAGACTTGTGACTGCATACAGATCAAATGTGCAGTCTGTGGTAGCCATTAACATGACCAACAGTAATAGGAATTTTTCTTTCTGGCAGCATTTTTAAAAACTGCTGCGTGGACTGATTTTTATGTTATGGTTTTCAGTAGTTCTTTTTAAAAGCAGTTTCACAACGAATTCTTTTGATACTGCACATACTCGCCTGATCTTCTTCCTTACAGCAGTTGTTTGCTACAATAATTCCCCTATCTTCACAGCTCTTGGTTGTATCTACATTAATTTTAGTAAGTTCAAAAGTAGGCCATGGAAGAAAATGAAGTGTGGGCAAAGTGCAAAAACTCTTCAATAGTTTCATTTAATTTGACATATAAAATAAATATGGATTTTATTCTGGGCTGTATTGTCATCTTCAAAAGATTGCAAATCCTAGAAAGTCATTTTATTGAGTCTTTGGTTGGTGAGTTTTAAGCAATAATTTATTTCAATTAAATGACAGCATCTTTTAATCTCAATGAAATGACTTGGCAGTCAAGCAGTTCTGCTTTTAGAGCTTTCATACATTTATTCATCTGCCCAAATTTCCGAAGACTTTAGAGTTCAGTTGAAGTTTCATCCTGAATTAATGATTTAAAGAAAGCAATCTGTTTCATTACAACATGGAAGGAACGAAACAAGATGAACATTACAGGGAACAAGGGTAATGTGGTAACTTCCAATCTGAAAAAAGCAGATACAAGCCCACTGTAATTGCTGACAAGTGCATTTCCATGTGCCAGAGTTAAAATTAGCCCTCAATAGCTATGATTTTTGTGTCAATAAAACTGGAGCTTCCCTTGGAAACAATGGCATATCATGAAAAGACATTAGTGTCTTTCAAACAAGTGAAGGTGTTAAACACTGCTGATACACTTTGAAAGTATCTCTGTGCCTGAATAGATCATGTTTAATGTCACTCAGTTGTAAAATCAGGCAAAATAATTAAACCCACTATTAGGTGCCTGGCCTTGGCATCCACAGTGATTCAGTCATTTCCAACAGGGCTTGTGAGCACATGAAGTTCCATTTGCTTACACCACTCTGTAGCAAACAGCTATGATGTGCTACCATCCTCCATTTTTAAAGTCTTTTTGCTGGCACATCACTGGTAAAACAACAATGCCTGAAACTTTCTGGTAATGTTTTGGTTTTTTGTTTTTTGTTTTCCTCCTGTTGTTTTTGTTGTTGTTTTATTTGCAAAGATCCCTAATAGCTCTGTTTTCTATAAATTAATGTTTTCAATTGGCAGAGGAGCAGCCCCTTCAACACCAGGGCACTGTTTCTCTACTCTGATGAAAACTGTTCGGCTAGAGTGCATCAGGAACTGTTGAAGTCTCCTAACAGAATTTATCATGTTTTCCTCGTTCAGTCAGCAGTAAAAGGAAGTTGTAAATTAAAAAAACTAAGCCAGCCAGAGAAGAATTTCACATTATTAAAACAAAAAGCCACACAAAAACAAAATCCTGACCACATTAAATATTTTTTAATGCTGTGTCTACGAACTATTGATCCTGACTAAGTTTAGCGTGCTACCCCACCACATCCCAAGAATGTATATCAGAAGCATAAATAGATTTCAAAACGTGCAACAGTAACATCCATGAAATTCTTTACTGTGCCATAAAATAAAAGGCTTTTAAAAAGGCTCTTTGACCGCATCTCTTCTGCTCAATCCACAAATACAACTCCACACTACTTAGCCTAACAGTCCAATTTCTATTCTGATTCACACATCTGTCACAAAAAAAAGGAATTAAGCCAATATACCATGAATTCTTCCCCTTTCTGAATCTGGAATTTATCTCCACAATGTGTCTGAAACTGAGAACTATAGAAGACTGAAATCCTGAAAAGCGCCAGGTTTATTCCATTTAAAAAAAAAAAAAAAAAAAAAAAAAAAAAAAAAAAAAGAATAAGAAATAGGAACTTAGGTAGCATGATAGCTTGATGTTATGATTTACTGATGAGTTATTTTAATCATAGAGAATCTGGTACCATATTTAGAGGAACCTTTGCTACACCTGAATAAGCAGTGGAAAATGATCTAGGGAAAAACTTATTTCTAGACTTATTTCAAGGTAGTCCAGGCAGTAGACAGTCCTATGATATTTTGCTTTAGAAGAGAGAACATGGTAGTATGAGGCAAAGAAGGAGATAGTCATCACCTTGAGAAACTGCTATGGAACTTAGAACTGCGACAGATCTGCAGTGTTTTTGCTAGCAACAAGAAGTAGCTGCAGTGTAGAGACAAAGGTGCAAAACATCCTGTAAGCATGCTGAAATGGAGTTAGACCAACCACTGAGATTCTCACATGGGTGCACAAATAATGAGCTGAATTAGAAACTGCAATACTGACGAACAAAATTAAACATGTATGGCTTTAACAACCCTAGTAGAAGATTTGTGCTTATTTAGACATCATGCTTGCAAACCAAAGAGCTTTAGCCTCTGGAATAATCATCCTCTCCAGGTTCAGCTTGTAGAATATGTCAAAAATTTAATTCTGTACAATACTAAATATTCTCCTGATTCTCTGGTGTTCACAACCCTTTACTACACTGACAACTGCACCATCCAGAAACCATGCACACAATTGAGTAATGAGAAAGTTTCAGGGGCGTTTATCAGCACTGCTATCTGAATGGCACTGGAATAAATCAGGCCATTCAAAGTTCAAAATTATTTTCTCAGCAAATTCTGAGGTACATCTTATGATTGCCTAAAGTAAGCCCTTACAATACAAACCAAGTAATTTGGAAGAGGGAAGACAACAGCTGATGGAGATGGTGTCTATACTTGCTCCCCTTAATGTTTCTATTGCCATTGACATGCTTTATTTGGGGGGAATACACCTGAATTGTACTTTAAAACACAATAAAATGTTTTTAGAATTGTATGCATTTGATATGCAACTTTAGTGTATTCCAGCCTTGTATGCTAAGAATATTAATATTTGTTCAGAAGTTGATCTCTTCCTCAGCACAGTATAAGATTGACAGCATTTCACCTTGGTTGATATTATAGCAGGTACACTCTATCAATGGCCATAATATATAATATTAATTGAAAATATAAATAGACAAGTAACTGCAAGCTCTATGAATGGTGAGGTTAGATTTACTCACATATCTTGACATTCAAAATTTCTTACATATTCTAATTACTTCTCCTTCTGAACAACATTTAAATGTCTCCAGAGATTTCACTATGATTTCCAAATATATCAAATTACATTCAACAAATCTCAATGTAGAAAAATATCACTATCTCTGTGAGTAGCTCCAAACTGATGATTTCAAACTTACTCAGACTATAGTGAAAGCATGTTTTCTCCTGATCCTTTCCCAACAAAAAATTACATTTGTTATTGTACTCCTTTAGCTTAATACTAAACATGGATGATATCTTAATGAACAATTTCTTCAAGAGCGCTCTGTCTCCCATATCGGTCACTATATAAGTCATTTTTTCTCCCATAGAGAAAAAAGCAATCACTTGTTTTCTCATCTGCTACCACATAGCACCCATGAGGCCACCACAGAAAAGGCTTATTTGTGCTTTAGCAAAGTATTAGATTATTTTGTCTGGATTGGACATTTCATTAGGGGCATTCTTTTCGCTTTTCTTACGTATTTCTGTGCTGCTTAGTTTCCATCCGCTGAAGAAAAGCTGCAAATCAAAACCACAGCACTGTTCCATACAAAGCCCAGGTGTAGCATATATTCTATAGCACAAGTGCTGTTGCTTACACAAAGCACGTAAGCAAAGCATCAGTACAAAAATAACTCGCTGGAATCAAGCCTGTAGGGACTGAACTTCAATGAACATCAGTTCCCTTATATCCCAACAAAGTAAGTTCACATCAATACCTTGGTCTGCCCTTTTAGTCATTTTAACATTCTTTAATTCAGTGAAAGATCATGCTTCATAAATGGCACCAATACCATGCTGTCATCTTCCTTGATGTCAATATTTCTCAGTCTATTCCATAGCTGGACCATAGCTGCTTATGAATGCAACTCAGACATTGTAGGTGTATATAAGTTTTATACTGCTTACTTCTCTTGATCTAGTTAGAAAAATATCTACTTCAAGTAGGATGACACACCACACTAACTGCTGCTAATAAAACAGAAAAGAAAAGAATTGCCCTTCCCAAACCTTCCACAATGAAAATCTGGCCTTTTTAGCCATATTAATGCATTGAGTTTTTAAGCGTATGACTACCTGAAGTCTCTTCTTTCCATGTGAGAAATTTCTTCAAATATAATCTAGCCCACTATTGCCATCCAAATATCTAAATATATATATACACACTCCAAGGTATTTGTCATTTAATCTTACAAATCCTGTGTATTAAGTCTTTTAGCTTATGGTAGATTACGTACAAAATGCGGATAGATAGTATGATATGCTGAAGTTGATGGTCAGCACTTTGCAAAATATACAGATTAACATGCCACACAGTAATTATACATCAATCTCTTGAACAGGCCTACACATCAGCTCCATCATCCTTAAAATTAAAGACTGACATAATACTATGACTAAGACTGTGTGCATGCCTCACTGCTAACAGCACAGAGTACTTTCTGTAGCAGTTCTCAGAGTTCTGCTGAGAAATACTTAAGCAGCAAATAGATGTGCTGACCTCTGCATGCCCATTCAGCTGACCTGAAGGCAACCACTTGAATACATCCCTGAATGAAAGTTCTGAGTTCTTCAAATAAGTTTCTTCAACAGCCTTTTCTCTAACAAAAACTACTTTGGAACTGAAATTGATATCTTTATGTGAATCTTAAATACATTGCCATTATATATCTAAACAAAATATTTTTATTTACAAAGAGCAATGTGAAACTCAGCTCCTCAAAGACAAGTAGTGGTAGCCCACTGCAAAAGTAAGGGAAATGGGGTAAGATATGAACCAAATCTCTTTTATTTGTCTTACTTGATTTAAAAATTTGCTGTAACTTTCTCATCACCCTGAGTTTATAGCAATGCTTATATCTGTTAATAGTTTGAGCAGTAAACAACAAAGAACAGAAGATTAACAACTTTTGACATGATTCAGATTCAATATTCTCATTAATTTGTGCTAAAACAGACACCATGTTTCACTGCCAAAGCTTATATCTTATACTTTCAACCCAAATTATATTTAAGAATGTAAGTTCAGAGTTAAGTGTTTTATATAACAGTAGGCTCAAAGCTGGCTTTGGTATAGCTTTGTTAGTGGTCAGACAGGAAACCTGGATAGCAAAGAAGCTGGATGTCAAATATTTGCCACATGCAACTAACACATTGCTTGATCTAGAGTTAACACAATTGTTTAGCTGAAAAATGTTCTCATCTCTGAGTCATGCCTGCTACTCCTGATTTTTATTTCTCCCCAGTTCACACGGCTCCATAACTTTACTTTCAGTACAACAAAAGTGATCAAGAGCTTAATAATACATATCAGTATATTTTTTTCCACACATAAAAAACCCTTCTACTTACCAGATTATTAAATTTTCTTTTATGTATAGAATAAAGGATATTTCAGTTTTGTTTTGGAAATACTGGAGCAGAAGATCACTTTCAATTTTACCATGAAGTTTACACTCTAAAAGACTTGAGCATATGCTTATAACAGCATCAAGCATCTGTCCCATAACTCCAGACTAAAATTTCAATCATGAAAAATAAGAATAGACTAGGTAATGAAACGACAGACTGAGCGATACCTAGTTAGCAGAAATAAGTTTCTTGAAGCTGAATCACTGTTTCTTCAATAAGAGGGAAAAAGTTTTCTCCCATTTTTGTGGTTTGCCATAAAAACAATATTTTTCACTTATAGTAATTATTAGATTTTTTTAAAAAGTCATTTTATTATTATTTTTCATCTTTTTTTGTGTGTTATTATAGAAGATAACCCAATTAAACAGCTTTATTGTGGTTGATTATGCAAGTTTATTTTATCCCCTTCCATCTTCCTAATAAGATTAAAATCACCTAATTACTCATTTGGATTAAGACTTCTTGATTTACAAAACTGAAAAAATGATCTTTAATTTGCTCACAAAAAACAATTCTGAGGTTACGCTACAACAAAAGAACACAGCTATGCCAATGGTAACAAAATGGAAAAAGGATAAAGATCTTTTCTTCACTAAAACTAGTGTCCAGTTAAAAACTGACAAATGAACAAAAGGACAAGATAATTAACACCTATTAGTTCACATTTTGGTCTATTAATTACAACTTCTTCCTCATGCTAGAACATTATTAAGAGTCATTCTATTACAGCAGTATATTTGAGATCTGATGCAGCCTTCCTTACAAGTGTCATTTATAACAGCTAGATGCACTGCAGATGTAAAAAGACCCAGATCAATTAATGACACTGTTGTATGTAAGACTACTCATTCACAACAAGAAAACCCTTTGTAACCGTTTTTTTATTTCTGTTTTTTTGTTTAAAGCTCAATTTCAAATCTTCAGAAGGTATTACAGATTTTTCTTACCTTTATATCTCCACATAGGGATACACGAGAGGACCCTTCCCTGCAGCAGACTCCACATGTTATGAAATACTTTATGCCACAACCTCTGAATACTTCTAAAATTTCAGAAAAGAAAACAATAATTTTTAGGCGCGTGGATCTTACGTTCTAAGTCACACTCCTTGACTCATTCCTGCACACTGCATTTACTATATGCACGTATTTGGTTCCACAAAAACCATGCCCAATGTCTCTTTCTTTCTGTCTCTATCTGCTTCTTGTTCTAGTCTTCTTGTTTCACTGTAAAGTGTATATTCTGAATAATGGGAATTCTCATTTCTTAAAGACAGGCTAGAATGGCACACAGTATCAGTGTAGGTACTTCATGAGGTAGACACCAAGCATTACACACGTTAGAGATCAGATACCGGACACTTAAATAAAATGATTTCAATGAATCATAGAAGCATTTCTCTTGGAAGAGACTTTCATGGTCAAGTTGAACCATCAACCTGACCTGCCAAGTAGCACCACTAAGCAATGTCCCTTAGTGCCACGTCCACATGTCTACTAAATACCTCCCAGGCTGGGGACTCCACCACTTCCCTGGTCAGCCTGTTCCAACGCTTGCCCACTCTCTCTGTGAAGGCATTCTTCCTAACATCCATTCTACACATCCCCTGGCACAACCAGAGATCTTCTTGCTTTCAATCACTTGACACTTAAGAAAGAAGACTGACACCCACCTCGCTGCAATCTCCTTTCAGGCCCCTGTAGAACACAATGAAGCCTCCCCTAAGCCTCCTTTTCGCCAGTTCTCTCAGCCACTCCCCATAACTTTAATTTTCTAGTCCATTCAACAGCTTCATTGCTCTTCTCTTCAGACATCTGAGCAACTCAGTATCCCTCTAGTAGGGAGGGGTCCAAACTGAACACAGTACTCAACATGCACTTTCACAGAGCGGTGCAGAAGTGGAAAATCATTTCCCTAATCTTGCTGGCTACACTATTTCTGTTAGAAGCCAGGACGCCATTATCCTTCTTGCCACCTGGGCACAGTGCTGGCTCCATTTCAGTTGGTTGTTGATCTGCACCACCAGGTCCATTTCTGTCAGGCAACTTTCCAGCCACTCTCCCTGAGGTCTATACCACTGATTGAGGTTGTTTATGACTCAAGTGCAGGATCCAGCATTTAGCCTTGTCACTGAACAAGTCATGCAGCTGGACTTGGCAACGCATCTAGCCTATTCACATCCTTCTGCAGGGCTTTCCTGGCCTCAAGCAGATCAAAAGTCTCACCTAAATTTACAGAATCATAGAATTATTTGAATTGGAAGGGACCCTTAAAGGCCATCTAGTCCAACTCCGCTGCAATGAAGAGGAACATCTACAGCTAGATCAGTTGCTCAGAGCCTTATCCAGCCTGACTTTGAATGCTTCCAGGGGTGCAACATGCAACAGCACTCTGGAAAACCTGTTCCAGGGCCTGACTACCCCTACTATAAAAATCTTCTTGCTTATATTTAATCTAAATCTCCCCTCTTTCACTGTGAAAATAGTCCTCCCTATCCTATCACAGCAGACCCTGCTAAAGAGTCTGTCTCCTTCTTTCTTATAGCCCCCCTTTAGATACTAAAAGGCCACTCTCAGGTCTCCCTGAAGCCTTCTCTTCTCCAGGCTGAACAGCCCCAGCTCTCTCAGCCTATCCTAACAGGAGAGGTATGCCATCCCTTGGATCATTTTTGTGGCTCTCCTCTCAATATGCTCCAACAGGTCCACACTTCTCTACTGGGGACTCCACATCTGGACACAGTACTACAAGTGAAGACTCACCATAGATGAGCAGAATCACAGCCCTCAACCTGCTGGCCACACTTCTTTTGATGCAGCCTTGTGTGTGATTGGTTTTCTGGACTGCTAGGGCACATTCCTGTCTCACGTCCATCTTGCAATCCACCAGTACACCTAAGTCCTTTTCATTAGGGCTGTACTCTATCTTACATCCCTCAGATTGTGCCAGTGGCAGGAGTAGCCTCAATCCAGGTGCAAAGACCTTGCACTTGGATTCACTGAACTTCATGAGGTTCTCCTGGGCCTATTGATCAAGCCTATGTAGGTCTCTCTGGATGACATCCCATTTACTGGGTGTGTTGACCACACCACATAGCTTGGTGATCATGCTCCATGATCTTCCCAGGCATAGAGGGGAGGCTGACAAGTTGGTAGTTTCCTGCATCATCCTTTCTACCCTTCTTAAAAAAGGGTGCGACAGTGCCTTCTTTCCAGTCACCAGGGACTTCACCTTTCAATTTTCACTTTTCAAATACTACTGAAAGCAGATTGGTGACTATGTCAGCCAATTGCTTCAGGATTCTGGGATGCATTTCATTGGGACCCATAGACTTATAGAAGTGCAGGTTCCTCTGGCAGCTGCAAACCTGATCTTTGCTTACAGAAACCTTTCTTATTCTTCCTTGTGCCATTTGCCAAGTCCAGTTCCAATTGGGCCTTGGCTTTCTTGGCCCCATCCTTACACAGCCTAGTAGCATCCCTATACTACCTGTCCCTGCTTCCACCTCCCACTGCCTGTGCATTTTCTTCTTGCTCTCCAGTTTGACCAGCAGCTCTTGGTGCAGCCATGCTGTTCTCTTGGCTTTCTTTTCTGAATTCCTACACCTGGGTACAGAGAGCTCTTTTGCCTAAAGAAAACTTCCTTGTAGACCTGTCTGCTCTGCTCCCTTGTCCTCCAGGAGGGATTCCCAGGGGATTTTGTTGACTAACTCTCTGAAGAGCTAGAATCTGGCTTTCCTAAAATTAAGCTCCCTGATTTTACTCTTTGCATGTCTGATATCCCTCAACAGCATGAACTCCACTGCTTCATGATCACCACAGCCCACTGTAGTTTTCCAGTAGCTTCCAACTCATGCAATCTGGTCTAGGGAGTCTGCTTTGGCAGGGGAGTTGGATTAGATGATCTCTAGAGATCCCTTCCAGCCCCTACAATTCTGTGATTCTGTTCATTTCCCAGCCTGAGTGTGTTGCTGTTGAGGCACTTCAGTTGGGCAGCTGGTCTTTTTAACTTCTGGAGAGACAACCCCTTAATTCCTTTGGGATATTTACTTTTAGTCTCCCTGTTGCCTTCATCATCATAAGATGAGAAGGTTGAGGGCTTCCACTAGCACCTTGTTCCTCCAACTTAGCAATGCCATTCCTTATCCTGTTGTAGGCATACTCTCTATCACCCCCTTCCCTCTTCAAACCTACCTAGTTTAAAGCCTTGTCAGTGAGTCCAGAGAGCACCTGGGCCAGAATCCTTCTGCCTGTTTGAATCAGGTGGATCCATCTGAGGCCACCAGGAACCAAGTAAACTGCTCCTCTGTGTTTAAAAAAAAAAAAAAAAAAAAAAAGCCAAAACTCCTGTGGTGACACCAGCCTCTCATCTTGTAGTTATCAGCTACCAGATGAGTTTTCCTGGTTCTCTCTGTGTCCTACCCTAGCACTGAAGGGATAGAAGAAAACACCTGTACTCCTGTATCATCCACCAACCTCAATACCTTTTGATACCCCTCATGCTTCTCTCTGTGACTTCATTGCTGCCAGCCTGAACTATCAGTAAGGGACAATAACCAGAGGGGTGAATCAGACTACAGCCTCTTGGTATCTGCAAACATTATGAGTATATATATGCTCAATCCCCTCATCCAGATCACTGATAAAAGTATTAAACAAAACTAGCCCCAATACTGAGCTACAATGAGTGCCACTGGCACTGCAGTGGCAGCATCTGTCGGGTTAGATATAACTATACTGTGATTAAATAACATGGGGCAATTTCAAAACATGAATTAAGAATTTCAGTGAATTTCTACAGTAAAACTGCAGAAATGCTATGAATTTACTGGTACAGTTACTCTGAATATCTAAGGTTAAGTTCCCCTCCCACCTTTTTTTAAAAGAAAAAAACTTTTACTCTGTTTTAATTATGAAGATGTGTCATGGTTTTATGATTTTTGTTATTGATATTCCCCATCTCACATCATATAGCGCACTGGGAGTTAAAGAGTTAACGCTCCAGTTCTGTGTTTTGTTGATAGTTCCAGGATATCTTTCTCAGAGGAGAGCTACAAATCCCTGAAGACTTCACTGTTCCATTTCTATTCTCTGTCCAGAGAGAAAGATACAAACACTCGCAAGTCACGAGACAGCCCCCTTTCTTCTGCTCATCTCTGCAGTGCGTGCTCCTTCTCACCTTCAGCATTAGAATAAAGCCATCAGTTTTGGACAATCTCTCTCTCATTTTATTTATAAGCTTCAATTCCAATTTTATTTTGTTATATTGCCTTATCTTGCATCCCACCACCATATTTAGTAAATTAATTTTTCCCCCTTAGCTTGTTGCTGCTGTTTTGTTTTTCTGCCCATCTCCCTACCTTTTCACTACCTCCCCTCTGCCCTCATCTCAGAGCAGGTGTCCGTTTTTCCCTTCATCCCATTGGTCATGGAATGGGCCAAACCATGACAGAAGGCAGGGGAGTCATTTCTGTTTTTGCAAACTACAAAAACTTTTTTTCTGATCTGTGCTATTGTTCTTTATCTGTTCAAGATATAGAAATTAGTTTTTATTATCACACATTTCTTACTGATCTTCTACACTGTGTAACATAAAGAACATGTAAGTTTCTTGGACAAACTGATATTTCACCTGCTGCAGTAGTCTAGATGCTCTCCAGCATATTACAGCTTTAAGAATTAAAATAATGAAACACTAAAATTTAACAGAGCTTGGTGATACACCTTGAAATGGGTAACAGAAAGTTCCAAGTTTGGAACTCACAGCTTGGAAACAGAGGGGAAAGTACTTGAACAGTTGATTACATTTAGCTATAAAAACATTAAATACAATTTTAAAAGTTAATATTGAAATGTTTCCAAGTATAAACAGCAACTCAAGGAATAGTATATGCACAGTGAATCACCATGTTCAAGAATAATTAGTTTGTAGTGCAATAGTTACAGAGAAAGGCTTCTAAAATAATAATAGGAATGGATAGCTTATCTTAAAGCTAAATGAGCTTGACTTGTTTATACTAGAAGATAAAAGATGCAGAGAGTTGTCTTGTTTTTGTTTGTTTGTTTGTTTTTCCCACCTACACCATGATGGAATTCAATGAAATTAGGAACCTAAACTCCTGAAAACTTTTACATTCTGCTTTGAGCATTCGGAACATCCTGTATTTGAACTGAACGTGCCGTGACCTAAACAGCTAATTATTTACTTTGTGATTTCAAGGATGGAAAATGAATTTCCTTTTTAAGCACCCTTTCAGATTTTGGACATCCTGCAATATTTCCAGAGTATGCAAGTTTATCAGTCACATCAGATCTGTCCCTGTGTATGTAGAGCATGAAGCTTTCAGACATGGTGACTAAAATTCTGAACTACAGCAAGTTGAAACCTGAAGTCAAAGGCAGTCATGTTCACGACACAAGATGATGGCATGAAATGGAAGATCTGGGGACAGAGAAGATAACAGTGGAAACTAATTTTATACATTTAAAGCACTATTTTAGTGTACAAAAGAAAATTTTAACTAATTCGTATAGTTTCACAGCATCAGATATTAGAACACTGCATCCATTACCTGAAAAAGCAATCTGCATACTTAAGTGATGTGTGCGATTCAAACGCATAAAGATTTAAACACAAGGGCCTTTCCTCCCTGAAAGGATAAGCAAAGCATACTGCAAACACCAAAGCCACTCAATGCTCTTAGCCTTTCTTTCAAGCGTCAGTACTATTGTGAACTTTTAGTGTATGCTTTTCATTTAAAAATCATACAGATCAATTACAGAGGCATAGTATTAGTATGTATTTAATTATACACTGATTACAGCTGCTATGCAAATGTTTCCTTAAGATGTGTTCTTAGGGACTCTGTACAACTGCCTTGACGTAGGGACTTTCTCTTATCGTGTGCCGGTAACAGTTTACTTCTAGAAACATTCCATTTATTAAATCAGTTACAATCACAGAGGGCTGGTTGGCTGAACAGACATGCTGTAGTTATGTAGTAAACATCTCCTACAAAGTGAGCTAATATTTATGAATGATTTCAGGAGATTTGTAAATATAGGGAGCTTTTCCCTAGCCCTTTGTCCTAGGGAATGATATACACGAGCTCTCTATCACAAAGAAGCCTCACAGAAGCATTTATTAATGAATTACTGACACGGCAATTGTTGCAGAAGCAAACTTGTGTTCTGTTTTCAATGCAGAATCACCTGATATACACTTGATATCAGCTTCTTGTGCATACAGAAAAGAAAATTTTAAAATGTTTTGTGATAATGTCAAAACATAGCTGCAGATAAGTCACAGAAACAATTCCACTCACTGGAAAAATCATTTTAAAAAAAATCCCAGCAGTTGTCATAGCTTATGTTTTAATGAATTGGTTCTTTTCTTCGTGGTTTCTTTAAAATCCAGCACGAGATACATAATAAAATGGAAATACTTCTACATTCTGTTGCTACATTAAGGTTAAGAAAAAAATATGCAAATAAGGAATTTCAAATTGCTTTAGAGACCACGCAAGCAGGCAAGATTTATAAATATGAAAGGAAGTCAGCCCTGGTGAAAACTCATGCAGTTCCACTGACATTCTTAATAAATGTGTATTTTTAGAACTGCTTCTATACCACTGCTGTTAACTCTTTGGGACCCATATAGTACAAATGTATTACTCCACAGTAATTTTTTCCTGAGTTCTGCCCTATTTACTGTTTTCAGTGGTTTTCCTTCTCAAGAACTGCCTTGAGTTGCTGACTGTGATGATTCCTCTCACTTTACTAAAAGATGAAATTAAAGTTTACCACCATTTCAATACGGTTGACTTTTCTTTTACCAGTAGTTCACCTTCCTTCACCTCAATTCTGTCACTGTTTACAAATTTGGATTTTGCATTGACTGAAACAAGTGAAACTCAGAATTGATCAAACTGACCTCAGAAACAACAGGTCAGAAAGCTGCCCTAAGAAGCAGATCCTAACAGAGGTGTTAGCACAGATTGTCTCCTGACCAAATGAATTTTATGTGGGGAGGTTTTGTCTTACCCGTAGCAAAAAAAAAAAAAAAAAGAAAAATGAGGAAAAGAATTATTTTTAATCTCTAGACATTGAATTCTAAAGCTGCAAAAAAATCCTAGATCTTTCCCTTACCTTCATTTATTGTGTGGCTTCATAAATGTACCAGCTGTTTTTAGCCCACCTGTAGAAACTCATCCTCCCTGTCCATCATTGAGAACACTTCCCCTTTGTGAAGCACCAAAGGTGTACTTTAAGCTCGATAAAAGCAAATGATCAAACACCAGATCCAGGTTAGAGCTCTTGGATTTAGCAGATGAGACAGTACCACAAGCTTACCTAAGCAGCAAGCTCTTGGCACACATGCTGCTTGGCCATGTGCTTGCCCCCAGATTAGTCACGGCTGCCTCTTCTCAAAGTGTTAGAGAATACGAGGTAGCTCTAAAGGCTGAAAAGGGGAAAATTCTGATGGTAATAAAAAAAAGCATGAAATTACATTTATCATGTGTATGCAGAGATCAGGCAGAGGAGCACAGGATCCCAGCTTCCAGGACACCAGGTTTTTTAAAGTATTCTTCTCACAGAACTGCTCTTTCTAATCAGATTCTGAACATTTAATGAAAAAGACACCTTAGTTACTCTTTTGCTCCATAATTATTTGTTCCTAGGGGTAGAATAGGGTAGTCCAGTGATACAGAAGATACCCGAGTACTCGTTGAGCTTTTTCCATTATTTTTACTACGGCTAACTTATTAGCATCAAAATCCTGCAGTGGCTTATCTGGCTTTGTAAAATAAATCAGTAGAATCACAGGGTTTTTTTCCACTTTTGAGCAAATATACTTCACTTCAAATCAGGAAGGTGTGATCAACTTCTCTTAACTGGTTCTATGGAACCTCTTAAAATAGAAATACATACATGAAATTAATCATGGTGGGAAATAGGGAAGCTTCCATGAATCAGTACAAAATAAGCACAAAAATCCCCTCCAGGAGGAAGAAAAAAATAAAAACCAGTGCACCATCACAATTTTAGACTTTCCATATGCATTCTGTCTTGAAATTAATTCATATAAAATTACATAACTTTAACACTGGACTGTGACACAGAAGAAAGTCAAGAGAGCCATAATAAAAGCTCCAAAACCACCAGATTCCTATAGGATCAGTGGCTGAGACCATCTTGGAATGTTTTTCAGCAAGACTTTTTGGTGACTCAAGTTAAGTCTGTGAACATATCTGTTCTCATACTACAGGAACACCTTAGATGATATCCCTTATTTTTCTTGGCAAAGACTTCAGTTTTTACTGGTATTCAGAAAAATCATTTACATCACTCACTAACAGTTCAGATACCTTGCCTTCCTCACTGCTAAATGGTGCTTATGGCAAGGAGTGCCTTCGTGCTCTCAGACTGTCTACCTACAAAACAACCAGATGCATGCATCATTTATTGCATTTACAGACAGGCAGGAGAATAACTGATTTTCTTTTTTTTTTTTTTTGGCAGTAGGGGTCTGAAGAGGAATCAGCATGTGCACCTTTGGGTTACTTCAGTGTTTTAGTAGCGTTGGATCTTGGGATCACACATGAAAACAGCAGTTTTCATTCATTTACCAAATATTGCACTGCATCCAAAGAGAAAAGCTCTGTAGCAGCATTTCCTCTCCCATTTCTTGCAAGAAAATAATTTTGTTGAAGACAGGGAACTACTGTAGAGTCCAGTGGAGGGCCACATCATTAGGGGCCTTTCACCCTTTCAGGTTTTCACCCAACTGCACTTTTCCCCTTTGAACAGGGATGCCTGCAAACTGCCCTTCCTGTAACAAACAAAAAAATTGAAATAAAACATAATTGCAGAATTATTTATCAGCAAGAAAAAGCTATAGGTATCTTTTGAGTACACTTCATGATAGACAAAAGACAGTCCAAATGCAGGTAGTTCATGATCACCTAGTTTCAGAATATGCATAGACTAGACCCAAAACCAGAAAGGATGCAACTTGCAGAGAGACTTTTATCCAGGTGCTATAAGGCTTTGAATAACTTCACCTGATGCAAGGTGGTCAATTCTCCTATATGGCTGGCTGAATAGTTGACAGTCCAATCAATAGGGCACTACCACTGTTGGACAGTACAATGTACTGTAGAAGGTGAGGTATTGGCACAGGTTGCCCTGGGAGGTGGTGGAACAAATATCTCTGTGGGTGTTCAAGATCTGTGTGTACGTGGCGTTGAGGGCTGTGGTTAGCAGGCATGGTGAGGATGGTTGGACTACGTGATCTTAGTGGTCTTTTCCAAACTAAACCATTCTATGATTCTAAGCACTGATGTTGTTCTCCAAAACATGCTTATCTATTTGCTATTAAAGCAAAATAATTTCTTACAAGGATATGCAGGCTTGTGTACTTCAAGGCTGAGCACTCTCCTCCTCCTGCCTGTTACCCATGGAGACTATATGCTGGCATGGTCTCCATGGAAACAGTGGACAAACTTCAGATGTTTTTCACTGCTTCAGATAAAAGCCATCTGCGTGGTTTTTCTACTTCTGGCACTCGAACAAGCAGTGTGGGCTCACAGCCACCAGGACACCACTTGTCACCCCCAGACTTGTGGCCCTGCAGCTGCTGCTGAGGAGCAGGGCCAGCCTACTCCACGTTCACCTCCCCTTAGAAAACAACAACCCTAAAACACAACAAGTCAAAACAAAAAAAACACCCCCAAACATTTCTGTTCCTTCACATTCCTGCAGAGTATAGCCACCTACTACTCTCCAAGATTCCAACTTTTGTTTTTGAGATCTGTGACATGCACTCTTACCCAACCCAAATGGTTTCAACCAGTCACAGACAGATTTTACTAAAACACACCCCATCTTCAACCAAATAACTTTAATAACAGATAAAGAAAACATTGCCCATATAATAAGGGAACTCCAACCCCCTATTCTAATAGAATCTGAGCTGTGATGTATAGGCTCAATTTTTACTAACAGAGAATGGATTTCCTAGGGCTCAACCTTGAAAATTCACTGTGGTCTAAGAATTTTGATTTCTTTCTTAAATTTGGAAACAAGCAATCACCATGAAAGGTCTTGTGGATGTTTGTCAATACTGAAGTCATGCCATGTTTATTCAGGTATAGGCAATTATGGACTTACAATTTAGCTCCTGATACATGAGTTGAAAATTCAGTGAGCTCTCACAAAGCCGCACTGTTTCTCGCTGACTAGAAAATATTTCTATTTTTTTTTTCCCCCCTCCTCTGCACTAGCTGAGATGACAGATTACAACTAGAAAGATCTATTAATTAAACAACGGATTATCTATTAAACAACAGATTCAGTTTCTACAGATTTTCCAGACAACACCAACTAGACGCTCTATTACACATAACGTCTGGTTTGGGTTGCTATTCTGATAGGGTTTTTAAGGTTGTTTGTGGTTTTGTTTATCGGGTTTGTTTTTTTTTTTTTTGGTTTATTACCAGAAGCATATTAGAAAAACAGACACATCCTAAAACCCAACTTTTGGTGCCACTACATGAATGTTCCCATTCCACTTATTCAACAAATTACATCATTGTAAGAAGCCAATGTCTTCACAATAGCACTTCAGTTATGAAGACAGGCATCTCAGAGGGTGCCTCCTAATTTCAGGAATCGCTTGCAACTCTGTTTTTTTCTCTCAGTGGGTGGAAATGTACTGTGCAATGTTACACGCATATTACGTGCTTATGCTGACTGTAGCTTATAAATTGCTTTGATTCCCAACAAAACAATGTGCTGAAAATAATTTTTTTAAATTTTTTTAACAGTTAGGAGTTTCCTACCAATCCAGGGCCTGCTGCAAATTCAGAATGGCCCAAGGAGAAAGCAGCTGGTGTTTTGGAGAGCAGGAGTTCCTTATCTACCTGCATATAGCCACTTCTACATGCAGAACTATCTCCAGCCTGGTCCTGACACAGGCTACCATTAGATCACTTTTTAATCATCTCCTCAATAAATTTAAAAACTTATTTTTTCTCCAAATATCTTACAATTAAGGGTATAAGATACTATCAGGACAAAAGACTTGTTGACACATTACTTTGTCAGCACAAACTGTATTCTTGCCATGTTTCGCAAGACAGCTTTTCCCTATTTCACACCAAGATTTTGTTGATTTTTGCCAATCTTCAGTTCTTAACTGACCAGTCCTGTATCACAATTTCTGCAGTTCTGGCTGAAATTAGTGTCAAGCTCACACACTTGTATTTGTAAGAAGTATCTCATTATGTGTTTTCCAATGATGGAACAAGCTTTCTTCTCCAAAAGAACTCCTCCATTATCTCTTAGGATGAAACAAACATTAATGGAGCAGAACTATACAAATAGGTACACAAAACTTCCGGGAGATGAGAATTTTATAGCTTTTTAACAATTCCTCTGTCAGGAAAAAAATATATATATCTACTGAATATAAACAGAATACAAGATCATCCTGTTTCTCCTCAAAAATATTCTCACCTTTTTGTACTTGGATGGACTACTTGTGTTTAAAAAGTTTGATGACCAAAATAACTGTTTATTTCCCTACAAATGTTACAAAATCTCTTCACTGTTGCTCTGTCTTGCCTTATTCCATTAATTTTATCTACCAAGTTTCTTTCCACAACTCATGTATATAAGTCTCTGCTTTATTATTTCATTCCTTCAACTTTTTTAGCTTTTTTTTTCTCCCCTCTATTTTAATCATAGAGTCACAGAATGCTTTGGATAGGTAAATTATACTGCTCAGACATTTTTTACATCATTTTTGAAAATAAACTTGCTCATGTCATAAAATCACAGAACGGCTTGGGTTGGAAGTGTCCTCCAAAGCCCAGCCATCCCTATCCTCAGCTCAGCTGCCCAGGGACCCATCCAACCTGGCCTTGAGTGCCTCCAGGATTGGGGCACCACAGCTCCTCCAGGCAGACGTGCCAGAGCCTCACTGCCCTCTGAGTTAAGAATTTCCTCCTGATATTTAATCTACACCTACTCTCTTTCAGTTTAAGACAATTTTTCCCATGTCCTATCACTATCCGATCACATTAAAAGTGGGTTTCCTTCCTATTTTTAAGGAACCTTTAAGCATTTCAGCTGGGCTGTCAACAACATTCTTTAAGAAACTTTACTTCCTTTGAGACAAATCTGATGTTTTTCCCTGCTCCTTCTTAGAGTGATACTGTTTTCTGACTCTTCTACGTTACTCAGGAGTGCATCCACCGCCCCTATCAAATGTAGTTTAAAAAGTTCAGATTAGATGGTCTTTCAAAATTATCCTCTCTAAGTAGTATTTCCTGAAAAGTATCCAAGAGATTAGATTTTTCATTAGATGTTTCAGTACGCCAATTTTATCCTTCCAACTAAGTGCTTTAGTACACTTACATACTTATTTCAATATTTGAAAAACTGCTGTTTTTTAAAAAAAAAACACTAAATAAATCTACTGCTATTTAAAACAAGTTGACTGTATGTAAATATACATTTATCATTGTGCTAGATTGCTGTTTCGTTTGATGATTATCTGTTTTCTAATCCATAACCATAAAAGCTTAACTGAGGATTTGAGTTAAGTTAAATAACCTATGCCAGGTAAGGATGGGTCAGCCACTTTTTATATAGGGTAAAACCCAACACAGCAGACAAATGGTTGCTGTAAACTGATTGGCTCCAGTGCCAAGGAGGATTCTCTTGAAGAATTAGATTAGCAATTGCCTTATTTCCAGCTGGGATGGAATTGTTTTCTTTTAGAGTGTCTGGTATGATGCTATGTTTTGTTCTAGGAGAAAAACAACGTTGATAACACCATGATGTTCACAGTTGTTGATAAGCAGGGTCGTATAGAGCCAAGGCCACTCACAGCGAAGGGCATAAGGAACTGGGAGGGAGCAGAAATAGGACTACTAACTTAAACTGGCCAAAGAGATATTCCATACCATATGACATCAAGCAGAAGGGGTTTTGAAGGGGGACAGAATCCTTATCTCTTCCACGCTGCTCAGGGGGCTAGCTGGGCATCAGGCAGGGGGTGGGAACAAATTGCTTGTGCATCACTTATTTTATACACTGATATATAAAAATAAATATAAATACATAGTCACAACTATTTTCCTCTTTTTTAAAAAACATATAGTTTTATTTAAAAAAAAAAAATGTAGAGAAGGGATGACTGTGGGTATGATAACTGCACGCAGATGATTTTCCAAAACCAAAACATAATACCAGCCACTCTAAGGAAAACATTTCCATCCAGATGAAACTAAGACAGTGACAATTGTGGAAAAGAAATATATTTTTGTGACAACAATTTCTTTTTCTTTCCAGTTTGGAAAACATAAACTGAAAATATCATGATTATGCAGTTCTTTTGCATGCTTCTCAGGCCACAAATCAGACCAAGATGGGTATCTCTGTCTCAGGACCTCAGAGAAAGAGAGAGATATAAGGACAGAAAGCTGATTTATGAATGTTTAGTAAGGCCCTCAAAGGAGCAGTATAAATAATTCAGTCATAAAAATCATCTTTAATACAGTAACAAATATTTTCAGGAAGAGTAACCCACCATGATTATTACCTTATTTTCACATCACTATCAAGCTGGAAGACTTACAATAATGAATAACACAGTGAATACCTTTGCTTAGAACATGCCTTAAGACAACAGTTCATATAATGGAAGGTACACTGATATTGTACACACAGCACAAGTACAATTAACTGTGGTTCCTCAATGGTCTTAATCAAGAATTTAAGCAAGTTGTTTTTGTTGACTTGTGCTTCATCTGGTAGTAAACCCGACTTCAAAACAATTGATTTTATTAAACTTGAAATCCATTAGACTTTCAAATCAGTGAGACAGCCAGAAATCTGTTGACAGCCAGAACTATCTACCTTCAAGAAAAGTCAATGCAAGCTGTAGAGATCTGAGAGGGGAAAGAAAAAAAAAAAAGCTTGTTTGAAATCTTTCTGCCAAGATGTCACTAGCTTTATAACCTTTTGTTTAAATAAGTGGTCAGAAATATAAGTGAGAGCTCTAGTATCACAGAGCAACACTTCCATTCACATAAAAAAAACATTGCAAGCAAAGTGCTATGGATGTTCTGTGCTTCTTTACCAGCCTCAGAAGAATGAAGTGCTCAAAGCAGGTAGTCATGGGAAAACAGAGATAAGACATGAGTAGACTTTGGTCTGTGCAGGATTTGAGTCTCTGTAGGCTCCTAAAACAAATAAAAATCTTTCCTGAGTACACTAAGCCAGAAAGAAACCAAGCAAGTCCCAGTAAGAGGACTTGGTTTTCCTCCGATTCATTTGAGAGCAGTGCAGTTTAAGGACTCTAGAATCAGAAGTAAAGAGCACTGATCTGCATGTCCCCTCACTGAACTTAAATCCTGCCCTTCTGATACAAACTGTTCATAGAAGATCAGCCCTCCCATGATGCTGTTTATCCCACTTCTCTCACTTATGTCCCCCACACAGCTGGTAGCTCTTTTTATCACCATGTTTTTGTGGACAGGATACTACAATTATGTCCATCCTCACTAACCCAGCCTATAAATAGCCTATGCAGGTTGGCTACGCTTTATACGTTTAAAGCTCTGCCCATTTATTTTATCAAAGATGAAGTCAAACATTAAGGCAAAACACCGCTTAACCATCCATAGTGAAGAAAAGATTATTTTTAAAGATCCAATTTACCAGCCAGAGTTTAATGAAGTGCATGTTGTACACAGAAGTAAAAGGATGGGGAAAAAAGAAATCTTAAAGCAAAATAAGTACCCATACAAATGATTTAGAGATATTTTCCAACATCATTTATAGTTGATTTCAGAAGAAATATAGCCTAGCTTTACCAGAATTTATGAGGATGGATAAATGACCACTGGGTGTTGTACCAGCCTCAAATTACACGTTCTTTTCAGCCTAGCAGCGCCTCACTTGAGCCTGCTTTAAAACAGCCCTTTGTACAACGCCTGAAGCATTCTGCACACTACATAGATTCTCAAATAATCCCTGACTGCTTTATCAATTATCATGTCTACCAATCAGATATCTTAAAATCGACCAATTTCAGTAAAGTTGCTTACACATATGCATATATGAACTACTGTCTATTCTACTGCAGTGCGTTGAGCTACATTCACTTCCTCTTCATGTTTGGCTCACTGCTCTGTGTGGGTCGGAAATAACGCAGAGCTTTTCTGGGCTCCCTTATGTACCATACAGGAACACAGCAGACAACACGCAGCTTATGACTCCCTCACTGCAGTAGGGCTGACATGAAGATCTGAAACCGAACCATTCACAATGGGATTGTTTATGATTGGAAATTCCTATCTGCAATCTGAAATACAAGAAAAACCTCACTCTCCAGTGAAACTTTTCTAGCACTGCAGAGAGGAATAATTTCTTGCACACAAAAAAAACTTCAGGATATGGACTAAAATCAATGCAGCTAAATGCTTTGTCTAAAAATTGTTTTTAACATAAGTCAAAACTGTACCTGGAGGGAGCACTGTGGAGAAGCGTGGGATGACTGATCCTGCATTTCGGGCTGCTGGTAAGGAGCAGAGCAGCACTGAATGGGTCAGTATGGAACTGGCACAGGGAAAAAGAAATGAGGCAACAAGCCAGCAGGAAGGGATATCTGAGGAGCTGCCTTGAAGAAATGACAGTTCAGCCTACACTCAACTGTAAAAGTCAAAGGCCCCGTTTCCAAGCAAGTTCAAGTAAATAAACCTAATACTGAGAAAGCAATGGGCAGGGATGAGAAAGAATGATTTGGTGTAAGATTAGGAATCAACCACAGAGCGATTTGAATATTATAGCTACTTTTGTACCTAAGTATACAGGCTAGCAGCTCTGTATTAAGTTATATTTGAATGCTCCCCC